>NW_020538446.1:0-93241 GCF_003426905.1 Ctenocephalides felis
AAGGTATTCGCTGGAAGAGACAAATTCTGGTTTCCAATATAAAAATCCACTTGTAATGTTTTAAAACTGTATTTATTTTTTTTAATTCACAGACATAATCTCCACTTAGATTATCTAAGACTACTCTAGACTAAACATTAAGACTCACTGGCTAAACCCTTGCCTAAGGCATCACTGCTAAACTCTTGTCTAAGACATCACTCGTCTAGATTCTTGACTAAGACATCACTGCTAAACTCTTGTCTAAGACATCACTCGTCTAGATTCTTGACTAAGACATCACTAGTTTATACAAATAATTTTGACTCATTATATTTGTATTGGACGTGAGAAATTCGGGATGGCGCGCTTCCGCATTCATACGAAGATCTTGGACTTTGATCAACATTGAACAATGAATTCATATTTTTATTAAAAGCACGTATGATCATGTTATTACAGAACAATATGTTTTATAAAATACTTCAGGTATTAGTCAGATTTATATGGTTCAACATCTCTTTTTTTAAATGTTATTTGCAATAATATAATAATTGCATTGTATAGCGATAGTGAAGTTTACGCCCATAATTTATCTTAAATTGGAAGTGATTTTGATATCACTGATTTTGATAGTGAATGTGAGAGTGATGAAGATTTTTTTCATCCGAGTTTTACCGATTATGTCCAGCGATTCTGAGGATAGTGACAATGAAGAAGTGGAGTGGTCAGAATTTGACAATTATTGAACAATTTTTAGGACAAAGTGGAGTTGTTTTGAAATCAAATAATCCACAAAGTGTAAGTAAAGTGGTTCAGCTAATTTTGGGTAATGATTTGTTTAACTATATGGCTGAAGAAAGTAATCGTTATCATTCACAAAATATTGATCGTTTTAAAGACAGTGCAAAATCTTTGAAATGGAAAGACGTATCTGCAGTAGAATTAAAAAAAAAATGTTGGGATTACTTTTGCTTATGGGCAGAGTTCGTAAGGAGAGTAAGGATGAATACTGGTCCACAGACAGAACAATTGAAACCCCAATTTTTGCCCAAGTGATGAGTAGAGACCGTTTTCGCCAAATATGGTATGCTTGACATTTTTCTAATAATGAAAATAACACCAATGAAAGAGATTGCCTTAATAAAATACGTCCAATAGTATCTTATTTCAAAACAAAATTTGAACAAGTATGCAAGCCAGAACGAGGCTTGTCATTAGATGAAAGTATTATGCAGTGGAGAGGTCGCTTATTATTCAAGATGTATAATGCTTTAAAAATCAACAAATATGGAATTCTAATTCGAATGGTTTGTGAAGCAAAAAACAGGATATATATGCAAGTATGAAATTTATCATGGTGAAAGAAGTCGGCTTCAGGATACAATTATACGCCTTCTACAGCCCTATAAAATTTGTAGCACCATGTCTATATGGACAACCATTATAATAGTGTCGATACGTGTCCAGTCCTATTACAACATGGAATCCGAAGTTGTGGTACTATACGCAAAAATAGAGGACTTCCTACATGTTTACGAGATATAACCTTGAGACGAGGTGAATCTGTGTTTCGTTGCCGAGGAGATACTCTTGTACAATGTTGGCAATCAAAAAGACTGGTTCGAATAATAACAATTCATTCAGCAAGTATTGTACAATGCAGAAATTGTATGTGCCAGTTATGTAATGTACTCCATAATGGTGAATGTTTCCATAAATTTCACACATGTAAAACGGATTAATGTAAAACTGTTTAGTTTAAACAATAGTTTATATATCTACTTTTGCTAAATTTTTGTTAGTTTTATGTTTAATTATGCATTATTTAAATAATTTTTTATGTTTCCAAACAACCATGTAGTTTTATTTTTTTTTTTAAATTGAATTATAAAAAATAGTTGTTTTCATGCTACACATATCAGTTTGTGTCTTTACTCGTGCGTGTTTACTGGAATTTTATATTTTGACACCACATTTATGAATATAAGTAAATCCCATAGATCTTATACTGCATGGACTGCTAGTCGTGCGCAAAATAAGTGCTCAAACATATAAGGGGCTGTGACGTCACTTACTGAGCGAACGTTGCCAAAAATCGCAGACTTTCAGTATCAGCCATCACAATTGCTATTATATTATTAAAATAAAAAACCTGGCATTTAATCAATCGGGAGAGTCCGCGATTGTCGACAACGTTCGCTAAACAAGTGACGCCGCCACAGTCCCTTTTATATTTGAGCACTATATGCAACGAAAAACATATACGGACTAGCAGTCCATGTAGTACAATGTCTATGGTAAATCCCGATATTATTATTGAGTTACTGTAGTCTTGAACAAATGATGATGAGTTTAGATCCATCCAGAATGTTTTTTTTTCAAATTTAACAAACGACATGAAATCAACAGCGTTATCATGCATGGATAGGCTAACGCTACAGACGAACAAGAAGCAGAGAAGTTCTAAATTAGTTTCCAACGTATTATAAATGCTAATGCACAACACGATTTTAACTTTTTGAATATAATTTTATGGCATATGGTTTAAGAAACGCCGCTCAAACGTTTCAAGTTCTCAAAGGTCACAAACTGAAAACGATATTTCAACGTCTGGATAATAATGACATCGTGATCAAGATTGAAAAATCTATATTTGGTAAATTAACTATTAACTTTTTAGGCCACGCAATAACAACAAGAGATTCTACTTAATTACCGTAAAAAAAATTCCTAACCTTCTAAACTACCAACGACTTAAAAAAATATGACGCTTTTCAGGTATGTGTAAATTTTATAGAGATTACATACCTTACGCAGCATTGAATCCTCCACATGCTCTTAAGAGAAATAAACCTATAATTTTACCAGACAAATGTATCAAGGCCATTAGTAAAATGAAAGAAGCTTTGGCAAATGCCGCACTTCTTTCTCATCCTGATCCGAATGCAACTTTAGCAATATTTACTAATGCTTTGGACAGGAAAATAGATACAACAAAATTCATCGATATAACCATGGCATTTTTTCCATGAAAGTTGACTGAAAATAAATCAATTTGGTGTCCTTATGACCGCAAACTCTATTCATTTTAGATTGATCAAATTTTAGATTCCATATATTCGATATAGTCAAATTATAGAATTATTGCTGGTAAATCTTTTGATTATATAAATTTTAGAACAAAAATCCAATTTTTAGAACCAATTTCAAAATTTTAGAACTAAAATCTATAGTCATTAGAATAAATCTACAATTTTTAGAACCAATTTATAAATTTTAGAACCAAAAATTCAGAATAAAACTGAATCTTATATTAATCCATACAATTTTTTGAATATACGTACCATTGTTTATATAAATTTACTAGCTAACCCGGCAAACGTTGTTTTGCTAAGTAAGGTATATTCTAAAAAAAATTCTAGAGAATCAAAAATATAAAACTTTAAGTGTATAAGGATGTGTTGTTTGAATGCTATATACAATAATCGTAATTATTGTAATAATTGTAAATAATATTACTGAGCTTATACAAATTTTTCAAATTTCTGCGAGAGATAGAAAATGATTTAAGTATTTCTTCTTTGACCTGCTTTTTGAAAAATGAATTAAAGTGAATTTAATAAAAAGTATATATATATATATATATATATATATATATATATATATATATGTAGAGCAGGGCAAGGCACAAAGGTCCAATTTGACTTTGAGCAAATATAAACTATATTGTGAAAATCAAACCAATTATATCACAACAAATAACACATTTCAAACGAACAATTATCTGACTAAGTTCAATACAACTGTCAGCAACATCATCATTGTAGAAATGTGCTTTTTTGCTGTCTTTCAAAAATTTGTTATCTAGACCCTTCTACCCTATAGGCAGAGTAACTTGGAACGGCCAACGGTTTAATGTCTTTTTTTAATTTTAAAGGTATTTTACGAAATAATTAACATTTTGAACTAATGCTAAAAAACTGCCAACGGAAGAAAATACGTTTGTTATGGATTTTCAAAGATTACCGCCTATCTCCCGATAGCAAAGTCGTGAGCATCAAGGTTATAGCTGGTTATACATCTTTTTCCCTCTACTTTCAAATATTGTTATTAAGGGGGGAAGTCCATATAGACGCATGAAAATAGGTCATAATTTAAAAATATTTTTAAACGTGATGGAATAATTTTATTGTTTTCGAACTTTGACATAACTTTATTTAACCCTTTTAGAATACAAAAAAATATTAAAAAAAAATTTCAAAATGGCGGCTCAGCATAACTTTTTGTGGACTGACTCCGGCGCGAGGTCCAAAACTGCTGCATTTCATACTCATCAACCGTCGATCTGAAAAAAAATTTTTAATGTTTTCTTTTGAGAACATATCAATGGGAAGGATAAACCTATAAAATTGAAAAAAAAGTATAAAATTCAATGAAAAACAAGCCTTTGAAAAAAAATGAATTTTTGGCTATTTTTTTTGACATTTTGGGCTCCAGAAAATACTTTATAAACGCAAAAGATCTAAAGATTTAGGTTTATCCTTCCGATAATAATATAGAGAAAGGCCTCACCAAATTTCAGACACATCGATACATAACTTTTTGAGCTACAACACGAGTAGTTTTTGAAAACACAGTTTTGAGATAATCGCGTATAAAGATTTGGTAAAGAAAAACTACTAGTTTTAGTTACTTACCGATTAATCTGCTATCCCAGGTCCATACAATAGTCCTTCCTCTTCTTCAAAAAGCTGATTTTGTTAAAGTTGTTGTTGTTTGCGAGCTTTACGAGCATCTTTTGTTTGTGAAAGGCTCCTGCGATCCTGTCGAGTTATTCGCGCCTCATCAGTATTATCAGCAAATGCTTTAGCATAAGTGCCTACAGTCAAATTAAGAAGGTTCATTATTCTTAATATTGAACTAAAGCCTTCATTAAATATCCCAGCAGCAATGTATGCTAAAATTTCAACTACTTTTAGCCCACAATGAAGGTGTTTTGGTGATAGTCGCCAAACTGTCGCGTTGAAACTTTCATTCGTGTTCTGCGTATGACCACCAAGGCATCGCTCAAGTAAATAATCTTTTGACAAATCTTCGTAAACTGGTAAAAGATGCTTTTTCATTTATTTTCCAAGCAATGGAGCTAAATCTACGTCTAGAGGATCTTGATTTAGGGCAATAGACTTTTGCCATTTGCACCAGCTATCAACGCCTATTGGACAGTTTTTATGTTGTGGGTGTTTTTTAGTAGAAAAATATGGTTATAAGTTGCCATTATGGCTTTTTTGATATCTTTAACACTGTGAAGATTTCTTTGAATACTCAAACCATAGTATTTTGTTAGTTTTTTCACAACTTTATCAGTTAGTTTTCCTCTTCCAAAAAGTTTCTTTTCTTTCCTTATATTTCTAAGTCTTGAACGCATTCTTTTTCTACATGACCAATACATTCACTCTTCACAACTGTTAACTCATCACCATAAGGATTCAGATCTAAAATAGCCTTGAATGTTTTAGAATCTCCGTCGCCAATGTAGTTACCATATTTTACTCCAAATTTTTCTTCAGAACGCGAGAACCTTTCTTTCATGGCATCGACTTCCATCTTGCCTGACGTGCCTTCGTGAGTTTTTTGACACTCATCCTCGTGATTCTCAAACCATTCACGGAATTCTTCTGTATGAGTCTTATTTTTCCAGTAAGTACAGCCTTGACAGTAACTACTTTTTGTTATCAAGTCAATCACTTTTCCTGAATAATAACCGATGAGCGTTGTAACACCGTACTTTGATTTGAAGCCGCGCTTTTTCCAGGTGCCATCACCAGATACTTTTAAAATATGTCTTTCTCGTCCTTGCTCGAAATTTTTTTCTATCTCTTCTTAATCGGCCTTTTGCGATAGTAAATCAAATGATAATTTGGTTGAATCATAAATGTGTTCCGCGATGGTATCGTAGCAATGTTTGCTCAAACCAGTGCATAAGACCATCAGATTACAAAAGACATTTATTCCTTCTCTTGCAACGCCTAAAAGTCTCATGACAAACACTAATTTACGATTTATTTCAAATCCATTGTTAATAAAAGGACCTGAATTTATTATTCTATCACCACATCGGCACGTAAGAACAATTTTAAAACCGAGGCCCCTAGAGCCACACTCACTGAAACTTATCTTCTGACTGCACACCGAACAATTCACAAGTTCAGATAAAGCTGTAAACACTGTAAAAAATTCAATTATTATATACCCGTGCAAAGGATTAGTTTTTATGTCTGTAATATCACGCATATTGAGTTTTCTTCCAATGGCACTCTCATCATGACTTGTACTAGCGTCATTTTTTCACCTGCGCTATCAGTGAGATGATTGCCTTGATAACGTCTTTTTTTAGCATTATGTCGTGCAATATTACCTCGCTTACCTTTTAGATAATTTGGCATTTTTATGTTTTGAAATAGACTGAACACTACGAATTTTCCAGCTAAACTAAATATATTTCTCGACTAGCTTTTGTTCGTATAGCAATATTACGCCTGTAATAAAATTTATAGAAGTACTTCCGTTATAAGACAAAAGAAGTATTTCCTAGTTATTATAATGGAAGATACCCTTTTACTTGAAGCGTCGACTACCTGGCTCGCTTGAGAGCGCGCACTCCGTCCCGCTCCACTATATTAGCTATAACTTTGTTAATATAAGAGATTTTTTTCCCGCTCGTCAATATATGCTCCTTATACTATACTTGCAGATTATCGAAAAAAAATCATTTTTTTGAAAATTTTATATGGACTTCCCCCCTTAAGCAGTGCTTAACTTAACTTAACCTTCATATATTACTATCTATTCTTCGACAAATTTTGGGAAATTATAACTGGGAAAAGGAAAATGACAAAATCCCTTTGATCGATACCAAATTTAGATTCTGAATTTAAATAACATAAATAAAAAATAATATAACCTAGAAAATGTTTTATAAATACCAATAAGTATCTAATTATACAAATGAGATCTTTCAGAGCACCTTGTTTGAAAAAAATATGCCAAAAAGTGCATTTTCATATTAACATTTCAAAAAAGTTGATATTTTGAGTCTCTAGTAACACTTGCGGCCCGTTTACTAACGTTTCTGTATATAAATAAAACTACAAACAAAACTACTTACTACAATTTAATCATAATTAAATATTATTCACGTAAAACATCCTACTAAAGGTAATTGAACATCATCTGTCACAAACGTTTGACATTTCACGTATTATCCACCGTCCACTGTTTTATTCAAATCGGTTTAGCCGTTTTCGAGTTTTACTAAGACATTTGAAAGAGAGCTCCATTTTTATATTTAGGATTTATTAATTTATTCTTAAGCAAGCCGTAATCTATAATAATAGATATTATTTCAGGCTCTTGTCAAGCTTGCACGAATTTCGTTTCTGAAAAAAAAGAGCTGAAAAAAAGCATTCGAACATTAAATACAATGTTCATCATATCAAAGTCTATCTGACCACCAGTTAAGCTCAAAATTCTTGCACAAGGTTGAAAGTTATGCTCATTTAAAACCGGCGATCAAATAAATGGTCAGACTACATAGATAAAGTATAAGGATTATGCAAAAAAAAATTATGCAAATAGTTATTGAAATCAAATTGAGAAAATTCAGTAATATCATAAAAAGCTAATTCTTTAAAAAGTTTAACTAGGGAAGCATGAAATTTTTTGCTGTCTAAGTTTCGGGTATTGAGTGGAAGTTTATTCATAAGCTGAATATCTAGACCGTCGATCGTATTGAAAGAGCTGGCTAATTATATGTGCGCGCCTTAATAAGTTTGTGTCTAGTGTTGTAGTTTGAGGAGGACGAAGCCATATCGAAAAGTTTCGAATTGTTTTTGATGAAAGATATTGTTACCATCAAAAAAATGCATGGGACAGTTAGAATATTGTGTTTTTTAAATATAGGTCTGAAGGAGGCTTTATTGGACAAGGAAAAAATTATTCAAATAGCTCTATATAAGATTGTTGTTAAAACAAGATTTCAATGTTTCAGAAAAAATAGAGAATTTTTGTTTGTTTGCACATTTTATATGCAAACTAGTTAGTTACTAATTCATTTGTTAAAATTTAGTGATGATAGATTGATAAGGAGAGTAATTGCTACAACCAACTTTGTGCTGCCTTAGCTACGTGTGATTAGCAGAACAACAGGGTCCATATTTGAGAACCGCGTTTTATTTAATTCAGGTGACAGTAGTAATTTAGATTTGGTTAGCGCAATTTTTAATAGTGAAGTTCTATACATGTCCTGAGTTTTTATCTTTACCTTCATTAAAATTTGATCTCAATAATCGAACTTCAGGCATTCAGGCCAATGGATTTTGTCAAAACTTTTGATGGATCGGATCAAAATCGAATTTCTGCATACATGTCTTTGAAAGTATAAATACGACTGGACCATAGGGCATTATTAAAATTTATTTTACATGTCAAATTAGCAGGTAGGGCTATACAAGTCACACAATGCATGCTCTCTTCAAATAGAATTCAACAAATGCAAAAGTACTAAATGAGACAGTAAAAAACTTTGTTTTCAGACTGCAAATAATTTTTAGACTGAGAACAACTTATAGACTCGGCTATAAAAAAGGATAAATGACGTACAGCAAACGTTTAGTTTACAGAATTACTTTAAGAGCTGAGTTTAAAATGATTGTTAAGTGTAAATCTCCTGCGAACTGAAATGTTGCGATTTCAATTGCCACGGAATAAGATTAATTTTAATTCGGGGAAAGAAACTCATTCACCTGTTAAGAAAATTCAATTTGTAAAGTCAGTAAGCTGAAAACCGCTTGTCAAAAAAAAAACTAGCTTATATAAATTTAGAAATTTTAGTCACTCATACTCATATTATTAATTCAACCAACTTTTAATGTAGAGAAATTAGGCATTTTTATAATCCAATATCGAATACTCCTAAATGTCGCTTTAGCGTTTATTAGTAATCTTATATATAACAATGAATTGCAAAATGTGTTGGTAAGCGCATAATTCAACAACTCATAGACCAATTTGGCCAATTCTTTTTTTAAAATGTTCAACTCGAATAATTGCCGGGAAAACCCTAAAAACAGCCTCATCTTTTTCACATACGAACGTTTTCTAACTAAAACGTGGAATCAATTTGAGCTTTAATTTGTTTATAATGTGTAAATAAATAAGGTAAATTAGATAATTTATAAAGGTAAACTGGTGGACAGGTAAATGGGAGGATATGTAAAATGGTAGAGAGAAGAACTGGTAGATAGACGAATATGTGGATAAATAAACAGGTTGACAGCTTAATTGGTAGATATGTAGAACCCCACCCTGTATTTAAATAATTTTGATGTCATTTTATAAGCATTTTCGAGAAAATTCGAAATACCAAATTTCAAATTCGTAGCTCATCATTTGGCCGAGATATCAGTGAAAACATGTGAAAGTGGCCCCTTTTTTCAAACTCATTTTTGTCGGAAATATGAGAGATATCGAAAAACTGTTAACGTACTGATCTTGCCTATGTTGTTCATAACAAATAATGTGAAAAAATTATTTGTTAGTGCGTGAAAAAGTGAAAATGATTTTTCATTTTCTATTTTCTACCAGTGCGGCTTGTTTGACTACTTTTATATTAGCATCATTCGAAAGCCTGTACATTTTTTTTTATTATTCAAAAATTCATTTAAATCTAAGTGGAACTTTGGGAGAAAAGTTGGAAAAACTTAAGCTGGTACGCACGCTGCCGATACAAGAACAGGCATATAAAGTTGCTTTGCAAGAGCGACGATCAAGCATAAGGCTAAGTGCTTAAAAATTAAAACTAGAGACATAAAAAAATTGTGACGGATAACAGAATAAACGGCAACGAATGGAAATGCAATCATTGCAAAAGTGAGGTTAGGGCCACGACGTCAGACGACAGAGATGACTCTAGCATTAGTGAAATGGAAAAGTTATTTCGTAAGTACTTTATTCCATTCAAAAGTGAGGTTGAAAGCAATCTTACCGCCATTAGAACGGAGCTTCTGAAAATTTCGGAACAAAATCATTTAGTTAATAACACAGGCCAACAAAAAAATTTTTTTTTTGTGCCTCAAATGTTAGAGCTGATTCTTATAGTATTTTTTGCGCTGATTTCAAATCTGCAAACCATTTTTTTGTATCAGCTCTAGTTTTTGAGATCCAAAGAAGTTGCCAAAACCAGGTCCATTCGAGGTCGTCATGGCAAAGAACTTTTCACAGTGTCAACTAATGTCCTAACTAAGGACGAATGGGTCTTGTAAGTTTGTATGTACGAGTACTCATATCTCCTTAAAATAACATTCGGAATTGTATTACTCTTTTGTACTTTCGTTCCTTATATTAGGTGCGCAACTAAGTTCTCGCTGTTTGTCAGTATATAGCTCTATCAGTAAGGGTTGGCCGATTTTGACAAATCCAAAACGTCTTGAAGTAAGTTTAGAGTAAGTAAACAAACTGCTGCGACACATAATTGATTTCGTTTTTGCATTATATACTTCTGTTTAAGTGAATATGTCCAATTTTATGCCAAACAATCGTTATTTGCGAGGAGTGTTGATTTTCGTCTTCCATTCAAAAAAAAAACGGGAACTTAAGTGCATCGAGACCTACGGAAATATTGCTCTGAGCGAAACAACATGCTGTGAAGGGCTTCAAAAATGGTGATTTTGATGTTGACGACCACCCTCCTGAAGGAAGGCCAAAACCTTCAGATTTTACAATACCATTTCAAAAACGCTAAATTGAAGGCCTTGTTCGAAGAGGATTTGTGCCAAACTCAAGAAGATATTGCTTTAGAATTAGGTGTTACCCATCAAGCCATTTGCAAGCTATTGCATGCGTCGGGATGATTTAGAAGCTTCGGTTACTTGTGAGTTGAAGCCAAGAGACGTTGAGCGTCGTTTTTTCGCCTGTGAACAACTGCTCCAGCGGCGAGAAAAGAAGAGGTTCTTCATCACATCGTGACAGGTGAAAAAAAATGAATACATTACAGCAATCCAAAGACGAGAAAATCTCGGTTCGGCCAAATATTCACTGCGAAGGTTATGCTCTACATATGGTGGGACCAAGTCGGTGTTATTTGTTCTGAGCTGTTGAAACCGAGTGAAACCATCACTGGAGAACTGTATCGAACTCAATTGATGCAATTTTTTTATAATAAAGTTACATTTTCATCGAAAAAACAGCGAGAACTTAGTTGCGCACCTCATACCGCAAAAAATATCATATACGAGGTCTGTTCAAAAAGTACCCGGAATTTTCGTTTTTTCAAAAAAATATTTATTTATTCGTCTACATTAATGTGGTCCCCTTCAAAGTAGTCCCCCCCAGATATAATACACTTATGCCAGCGTTTTTTTCCAATTTTCGAAGCACCCTTGATATTCACTTTTTGATATGTCCTTGAGCACTCTCAGCGATTCGGCCTTTATTTCTTTAATCGAGGAAAACCGCCGTCCTTTCATGGGACTCTTCAACTTTGGGAATAGGAAAAAGTCACACGGAGCCATATCTGGTGAATATGGAGGTTGGGGCATGACTACGGTATTGTTTTTGGCCAAAAAATTACGAACAAGCAACGACGAGTGAGCAGGTGCGTTATCGTGGTGCAACAGCCATGAATTGTTTTTCCATAAATCGGAGCGTTTTTTTCGGATTGCTTCACGCAAACGTCGCATCACTTCAAGGTAATACTCCTTATTAACCGTACGACCTTGTGGTAAGAACTCTTGATGCACTATGCCGTTATAATCAAAGAAAACAGTAAGCAAAACCTTGACATTCGATCGAACTTGACGTGCTTTTTTCGGCCTTGGCTCACCTGGGCTCTTCCATTGGGACGATTGGGCTTTGGTTTCGACATCATAACCGTACACCCATGTTTCATCACCAGTTATGACCCTTTCAAGCAAACTTGGATCGTTGTTGACGTCATTTAACAGCTCTTGAGCGATGTTCATGCGATTGCTTTTTTGGTCAAAATTTAGCAGTTTTGGAATGAATTTTGCTGCCACTCGTTTCATGCCCAAAACATTTGAAAAAATGTTATGACATGAGCCAATTGATATGCCAACTTCATCAGCAACTTCTCTAATTGTGATTCGGCGATCATACATAACCATTTTTTCCACTTCTTTCACATTTTCATCGTTTGTTGACGTGCTGGGTCGACCGGAGCGTTCGTCATCTTCAACGTCTTCGCGGCCATCTTGGAAACGCTTATACCACTCGTAAACACTTGTTTTTTTCATAGCAGACTCACCATAGGCTTTTTGTAACATTTCACACACTTTGTTACACTTTATTTCATTTTTTACGCAAAATTTAATACAAATTCTTTGACTTTTCAATTCTTCCATTGTAAAAATCGCCGAGCTCAGAAAAACACGTCGAAGCGACTACCACAGACAAAGTAAACAGTGAATATAGCTAGGGAATGTATACCAACACAATAAAAAAAAATTTTGACAATCAGACACTCCAGACCCGCGAAATTTAAAAATTCCGGGTACTTTTTGAACACACCTCGTATATCGTATCTTGAAAACTAAAGCTCATAGAAAAAAACAATGTCATTTTTGAAATCAGCGCCCCAAATATACTTAAAAACAGTATTAAAATCGTTTGCACCATTTTCTTTGTTGACCTGTGTAATATATGTAAGCAACTGAAAACACAAGTGACATCTGTTGAGGAGAAAGTTAAAACGATTGAAGAACAGTTCGTAAGTGCAGATGACAAGTACGCCGAATTCAACGATCGTAAGAGACGCGAAAAGAACGTAGTAGTTCAACGTAGTAGAGTCGAATAAAACTAATGGACAAGACAGATTACAAGACGACATGACGAATATTACTAAGCTCTTACCACAAGACACACAAATTACAACAAAAGACCTCAAAGTTCGTGGTGTTGGAAAACCAACTACAGGTAAAATCAGGCCATTATTAATTGAAACCCCATCCGAAACAACCGCTAGAATCTTAATAAAAACTAAACATCTAAATGGGGTTTCTATGAAACAAGACATGACGCCCAGACAATTAAGTCATCTGAAAATGCTGCGAAACTAACTAAACTCAGATATGGAAAATGCAGACAAAACAATCAAATATATAAACGGTGTCCCTAAAATAGTGAAGCTACACTCCTTTCGCGGGTCATCGCAGGAACGAACATCTTGAACGCGGCTTATCAATCTACTTTCAAAACACTAGGGGTCTTAGAACAAAACTGAACACATTTCGAACGTCATCTTCTGTGAGTGATGTAATTTGTGTTACAGAGTCATGGCTAAAGTCTGATATTGCTGATGGCGAGGTAATCGACAACACATAAGCGATTTCTAGGTGCGATAAAGATCAAATCAGTGATAAATATGAAAGAGGTGGTGGTGTATTCGTGGCAGTGAAGCGTAGTTTTTCAACGGAGTTGATTGCACTCCCTAATAATAATATTGAACAAGTCTTTGTAAAAATTAAAACTGCACCACACGACACAATTATCTGCTGTGTTCACCTATCTCCTAAATCAACTGTAGAAATCTATAAAGAGCATATATCTGCAATAACATCAATATCCAAAAAATACTCAAAAGCAAGTATATTAATCGCAGGTGATTATAATTTACCCAGCAGCCTACAGCAAGAGCATTGTTCGTGCTTGTTTTATGAAGAGTTGTCACTACTAAATTATCGGCAATTTAACAACATTCAAAATCATAGTGGAAAAACGCTTGACTTGTGCTTCAGTAATATACACGCAACTGTAGAGCGTTCTCATGCTTCAACTCATCCACTTGTCCACAAACATCAACACCCAAAAACATCTCCCTCCGAAAAAGACTCCAACATACCAATTTAATTTAGCGGATTATGCTGGCCTGAATGACTATTTTAAACAGTGATTGGATCGATTTATACAAGACAACCAGCATTGATGAAAAAGTAGATAAACTATATAAAGTAATAAACAATGGTTTATTACAGTTTTTTCCGCTCCTATTCTGCAAAAACACTAATTATCCCAGATGGTTCTCAAAAAAACTCATATCCACCATTAAATTTAAAAAAAAACTCATACAGAGTACAAGAAAAATATTTCAGATCCACATATAATGAATTTTGCCAACTAAGGTATGATTGCAAGAAATTGAGCAAGCAGTGTTGTGAAAACTACATTACTAAAATGGAAAATAAAATTAAATCTGACAGTACTAAATTTTGGACATTTGTGAAAAAAAGAAGAAAAAAAATTCAAATACACCTGACTTGGAATGGTTTAGTGGCTCATGAAGGAGAAAATATTGCAAACCTATTTGCATCTTTTCTCAGAAGTACTTATTCATCTAGCATTAATAAAACTACATCTAACGAATATGAGGAGGGAGCAAATACCATCGACGCCGACCTCTCAAACGTAGATGTGAGTTTTGATAAAGTATATGATCTACTGTTAAAATTAAATGTGAGAAAAGGAGCCGGTCCAGATGGATTACCTAACACACGTCTCATGAATTGCGCCGCCAGCCTTTGTGAACCACTCACACACATCTTCGCTAAATCCTTACAATACGGTAGTTTCCTGTCAGCTTGAAAATCAGCTTATATAACACCAATCCATAAATCTGAATCTAAAACAACAGCCGATAACTATCGTCCCGTTTGAATCCAATCTGCTACTTCTAAGTTGTTCGAAAAATTAGTGCTACCAAAATTGTCGTGGTCTTTCAAAAATATCATAACCACAAAACAGCACGGCTTTTGTGGTGGCAGATCTACAACAACAAATCTACTATTATATGCAGAACAAATATTAGGCGCAATGAACAACGGCCTGGATGTCCATACAATCTACACAGACTTCAGTAAAGCGTTTGATCTCGTCGATCACAATATTCTGTTAAGGAACCTACAGCGGTATGGAGGTCTTTCAGGGGCAAAATGTTAGTCTGGTTTAGATCCTACTTAACAGGCAGGCATCTACTGGTGAGACTAGATGGCCATTTATCTGAAAAATACGAAGCGATATCTGGTGTACCGCAAGGATCACACTTGGGACCAATATTATTCAATATTTTTATTAATGACATAGGCACTGACTTCAATTCTGATTATCTTTTATACGCAGATGACCTCAAAATCTATAAAACTATAAATTGTGATGATGATAGATTATCGTTACAACAAGACATTGCGTAAATAAACAACTTGTGTATAAGTAATAAACTTAAGTTAAATGCTTAAAAATGCGCAGTAATGATACTATCTCGATCCCACAATTCAATTCAACAAGACTACTATTTATAGAACCAAAAAATAAATCAGTGACTTCTATAAAAGACCTTGGAGTTATTTTTGACACCAAATTAAACTTCTCGCAGCATATTAACAAAATTTCCCTTCAAGCCCTAAGAACACTTAGCTTCATCATCAACAGTGGTCGAGATTTCCACAGCATAGACATACTATACATTCTGTACTCCACACTCGTCAGGCCTACTCTAGAATATAACTCCATAGTTTGGCCACCTCACACTGAATTATCAAGCAACAAACTTAATAGAGTGCAAAAAAAAAATTGAAAAATACCTTAAGGGGGTTGTTCTTTTTTTATTTTTCTTTGTTTCGGTTTTGAGATTTTTTGATATTATGAAAGATAAAAACCTTAGAATCATTTAAAAAAAATAATCTCAATATCTATTTTTTGACAAAGTTATAAATATATATATCTCTATATGTATGATCCTCTGAAAGCGTTTTTTTATTGCTCCGCGAGCTATTGTATGCCAGATTCCTCTTTTTCATTATAACACCTCATGCACATGACCTTTTTAATGTGTCAGCATCTTTGAACACCATGGTGTATTTAGTACATTAAGTTAAATGGTGTATTCAGTACATTATATTAAGAACTTTAAATACGTTTTTCTCAAATTGACTTTTTTCAATGCGGTGCCACAAATTAAACAAAAACTACAAGTCGGATCGACTTGTATTTTTTTTTAATTTGTTCATCACTGCAATACCTAGTCCCCCTACCTCAAACAACTTGATAACATTACGCAAAAAAATTTTGCGAAGCTTCTCGCCCCAAAAAAGGCCTTTTTTGACACTTTTTTTTTAAATAGCTGCCATTTTTTTCCTTCTTGATTTTTTTCTTTCATTTTGGTAGGGGGACTGGAAACAAACTTCTTCTTCAACGTAATTTCTTTTTTTTTTTGTTTCGGGCGATGCGCAACGGATTTATCTGTGGCACCGCAAAAGAGATCGATTTTGCAAGACCGACTTTGGCGCCCCCTGGTTAAAAAATGACGGCGCAAAAAAAGAAGAAAATCACGTAATATTCTATGATTTTGTAATTTTTGTTTAAAAAAAACCGCATGTCTCTATGATAAATACATTTCGAGAAAAAACAAAAACAAATACCTTGCATTTTTTGTAACAAAAAAAGAACAACCCCCTTAAGCACTTTGCGCAGTCGAAAAGAATTAGTGCACATGAAAGCGAAATTTTTTTGCTGAAATGCGAGGACAATAACCTAACCAAACGACAGCAAATTACTGATCTTATTTTTTTCATAAGACAGTAAATGGCTCAATTGATTCCCCTGCGATTCTAGAAAAAAATAATTTGATATGCCCGAGACAAGGATTAAGAACAGACGGTACTGTGCAGACTTCAAAAAAGCCGAAAATCTATATATTGAACGGTCCAATGGACAAAGTAGCAATGGTGGTCAACAAACAGTGCTCAAAACTAAACTTTTTTAATTCATCACATAATACATTTACCAACATTGTCAAAAGGAATAATACTTATTAGTATTTGCTAGCATTAATGGTGTGCTTGAGTCTACATGTAAGTGCATGTGCGGACGTATGTATGTACGAGTGTATGTATAGCTGTCCGTATGTGTGTTTGTATGTGTCTGTGAAAATAACAGAGTTTAACATTATTATGTTACATTACCATATAATTAACTGTGTGTAGCCGATTGGCTATAATATAAATTTATTATAATAAATAAATAAATAAACAAAAGTCGATTATAAAAACCTTTGACCAAGTTTCAACTATATTCGAGTTCACTGACAACGTCGAGTAAACATCTTATCTGCATTGCAGTGCATTAAGTAATAGTGACGCATAGTGATTCATTTATATTCAAGTGATAGACAATTATTTTATCATGATTTAATAATTGTTCTAGTAAATTTTTTCAAATTTAGTGTTTGATTTATTTTTTTATAATCATTTCGTGAACAGTTTTTTTTAATAGTTCAAACTTGGATAAACCTAACAGTGCCCCTTAGGGGCTTAATATGGAAAATTTGTCAAACATTCGTGTTGTCGAGTCGAACAATATATTAAATGACGATTCGATGACAAATGCGTAATACGCAGTGCATCAATTACAAAATAATCAACCACAAATAACCCAAATAAATACTATTCAGTCAGCACTTTCGATGACAAATGCGGGATACGCAGTGCTTCAATTACAAAATAATCAACCACAAATATCCCAAATAAATACTATTCAGTCAGCACCTTCGATCTCTTCGATAGATTCGAATTCAAATTTAAATCCCTGGCAAGTTGTGACAGGTGTAAAACAAAAATGTGCAATAAATGTAAGTGAGAATTCATTAAAATTAAACAATAGATTTAGCGCTCTAGAAAATGACGCTTCTAACTCCAGCTCTCAGCCTTCCATTATTAATCAAGCAAAACTACCACCGCCCGTTTTTATTTATGGAGTGAATAATTTTAGAGAAACGGTTGATGTTTTTAATAACGTAATTGATAAAAATAAATACTCAACAAAAATTCTAGCTAATCACATAATTAAAATTGATGTGTCTTCGGTGGAAGACGATAGAATATTTGTAGCTTTTTTGCGGAACAAAAAGATTGTGTTTCATGCTTATCAGATTAAATCTGTAAGATCATACAGAGTAGCATTGAAGTACATACATTTCACCACAGATAAAGAGGACGTTAAACGTGAAATTGAAAAGCAAGGACATAAAGTACGTAATATTACAAATGTCTTACACATTTCAGAACGAAAAAGCCGCTCAATATGTTTTATATCGATTTGGAACCCAACACTTACAACTCCACAATTTTTAATTCAACTTTTAAATATAAATCAAATAATACATTTTGAGCCACCCCAAAGGTAACCATTGTACAATGCAGTAGATGTCAATTATACGGACATACAAAAGCTTATTGTAACCGGCTTTATGTCTGTGTCAAATGTGGAGATAATCATATAACATCTAAATGCACTATGCCAGCTGAGACTGCAGCAGTTTGTGCCAACTACTCTGGCCCACATCCTGCAAATTGTAGAGGATGCCCATATTATCAAAAAGTAAGTAAAGTCAATAATTCTGCACAAAATACTTCTCCAGTAAATAATAATTACCAATCAAATAATAGAAATATAAATTCTGCTAAAAATAAAACATACAGAATCGCCACCACTAATCATTTATCATATGCCCAGGCTATGAAAGGTCAACAATCGAATTTAAACGACACTCCTGTTTCTCAAGAATCTTTAGTTCAATTTTTAAATGAATTTAAAATATTCACTCAATTGATGCAGCAAAACTCGATGGTATTAAATATGCTATCGACCATCATTGATAAATTTAAATAATGGCTAAATTCATTAGAATGTGCTTATGGAACTCAAACGGTTTGACCGAACATAAAAACGAGCTGTAGCTTTTTTTAATAGAAAATAAAATTGATATCCTTCTAGTGGGTGAAACCCATTTCACTCAATATTCAAATCTATATATTCCTCACTATTATCTCTACCATACTCAACATCCAGATGGCACTGCACATGGAGGTGCAGCAATTATAATAAAATCAAAAATCAAACATCTAATGGAACCTATCTGTAATGATTTCCTGCGTGCAACCCTCATTTTTGTCGAATTTCCTCATAGTAATATTACAATTGCATCAGTCTACTGCCCGCCTAAACACAAGATACTAAAACGATACTTTGAAACGTTTATCAACGGTCTTGGAAATAAATACTTGATTGCAGGGGACTATAATGTCAAGCATACTCACTGGGGTTCAAGACTATGCAATCCCAGGACGAGAACTCTACAACTTAATTAACTCCAACAACTCAACACCAATATCGACAGGAGAACCTACCTACTGGCCAAGCGACATGCTTAAAAAAACAGATTCACTAGATTTCTTTATTTGCAAAGGTATTCCAGAAAGAAACTGGAAAGCCGACTCAAGCTTGGACTTGTCTTTAGATCACTCTCCGGCAATAGTATCTTTCAGCAATATTGAACCAATCTGTAACCTCAACTTTCACCTTACAAATAAGTATACCAATTGGAATAAATTTGGAGATATTCTGGACAATAATTTGGAATGCAACTTACCACTACAATCTGAAAGAGAGATTGCTTTTGCAGTGAACTCTTTTAATGACTCACTCTATATAGCCGCACAAAACTCCACTCCAACAATCGAAAACAACTTTTTTTTTAATTGTCCAACTTCAATCAAACGGCAAATCGCAATAAAAAAAGACTAAGGGAAATCTGGCAAACCACCCGATTACTGGTAGATAGATCTAATTTTAACAGAGCTTGCAAAGAGTTCAAACTCATGCTCCGGAACTTTACCAACCAAGTTTTTGAAGAGAAATTAAAACACTTAACTTCTACCAAAGAAACTAACTACTCACTTTGGAAAGCCGCAAAGAAATTTAAACAACCAGTCGCTCAAACGGTACCAATTAAAAAAGCCAACAACTCCTGGGCTATAAGCGATGAGGATAAGGTCTATATGATGTTACTTTAATTCAACAAAATCAACAAAAAGAGCATTCATGAGCCATATCATTGAATCGTACAAGATTGATTCAGAGTTGCCAAATGTCTGCGTATGTTACAAGTTGCGAGCACATAACGTGTATCTGACGAGATGAAGAACTAATCCTGACAAAATGAAGAACATGAGAGTGAAGTATGCTGCAGTGGTGTTTTCTTATAGTATTTATTTAATGATGAACAGATATGCTACTAAGAAGTGTAAGTAAATGAAATCATGTAAAATGTATTCAATTGCATTTATAATCCAACCTTTTTTATTCGTATTCTAGATGATAGTTTTACTCAAGAAGGTAGTGGGACATCCGATTTCCTGAAAATTGTAGATGAGTTGTTTGACGGTGAGATTGAAACTGCCTCAAATTCTGCCAGTGACTATAAACGTCTAAGCACTTAGTATTTTGGAAAGAAGTTTCGCGTATCTTAAAAAAAATGCTTCTATGAAAAAGAAAAGACAGTTAAAATACCACAAACTACTCAAAATTGGGAAACATTATAGGGTTTTGAATATATTTGGCAAAAAATAAAGTCACCGGAAATTAAATTTTTGTCAACTCGTAACTTGAACTATATTTTTTTGTAGTATTAGAAGTCACGGGCTTAATAATCGCAATTCTTCTTGCAGTGCACTTATTAGATCCTACAAAAGCCTTGTTGTCAATAAGTTTCATTCCGTCCATTCTCGCTCTGCCAATTGTGAGCTTGATAAAACAAAAGGTGCGATTAAATCATTAAAAACATTATTATTGTCTAATGCTTCAATCAATGCCATGTGTGAACACAACTTGAATGAAGATTTTCTAGTTACGTGTAATGAATACTGATGGAATACATTAGAAGAGATTAATAGAAATTTATTGCATGTTCAAGTTAATACATACATGACTGGCTTCATTACCAAAAAAATTTAGTAGTAGAAATGTGAATCCGAAGCTGGAAGCATGCCGATAGACAAACAAAGATGATGGAGCTAGCAAAGAAAGAAGTTTGTGAAGATATTACACGTAAACTTGTCCACAAAGTGTCTTCCACACCACATTCGACTTCAACTAGTAGTATCTCAAAATCTTGGCCTAGAGGCCATTGCAGAAATGGCCGACATCTTAATTGATCACTGTGGTTCATCATCAATACAAACTTAAAAACTGCTTCCTTCACTTTGCCGAGTCATGTCCTTATGCCTTATGCCTCAGTGCCCAATAGGACGGCTGTACTTTGCCACATGATTCAACATATGTACTTAATTCGTGACCTTGGGCTTTGGCAAGTGTTCGGTGTTTATGTTGTGATTAGCCATTGTGTACAGTGTATAAATATTATTAAAATAATTTGGACAAGTGGTCTAGAGATCAAACTGAAACAATAATTGATGCAGTACGAGAAGAAACATTTCTACATGCTACAGACTTGCCTGCGTACCACAATAAGCAAAAAAGGCAAAGCCTTGGACATAGTTCTACAAAAAACTTTGAGGATAAGGCCCATAGCGACTCGAGATGAATATCAAAAGAAGTTCAAAGCATTAAGAACACAGTACAATTTCAAAAATAATAAGGTAAAAGTATCTATGAGAAGCGGGATTGGTACACGAAATGTAAGTTTTTTCTTTTTTTTATTCAATAATTATTTTTAATAACATTTCCAGCATCTGACTAATAAACCACCAGTGAGACAAAAAAGCAGAAAGAACTCGTCAAACGACGATATATTTACTTGCGCCATAAATAAACTGGTATAATCAATGGAGAAGCGACAAGAAACACCAAAAAATCCAGAAGAAGAGGTTGTGGACCAAGTTTTCTTTTCACTTTCGTCACTAGTACAACTATTTAAAAATAAAAAGCGAAGGACACGACACTTAGTAAAGTTTCACAATTTGTTTTTGAAGACTACACACAAGAATGTAAAGAATTTTAATATAGTACTTAATTATTATTTATAAATAAAAACTAACATAATAAGAAGTAATTTATTTTCACCAGTCATTAAAATTCTATTGAAAATTAATATTCGATCGATTTATCGATTCTCTCATAACTTTTCTACCATTTGTAGTGAGATCTCAATCCTTCTGCAAAGGCGGAATTTGGATATATTGGCAATTAGGGACAAATTTACTCAGTTTAAGTCGAAAGTAAAGCAACGCGTATGTAGTTCTTTTAGCAATGATGAACAAAGTCAAACCTGGTGCCCACATCCCTGAAATGGCGCGCCACATTAAACATCGTATGTAGAACTTTGGCGTGAATGATTATGTTGTGATATTGACTCGGATGAATGACTGATTCCTAGTATGCTATTCGAGGTGCTTTGGAAGCAATCCGTCATTCTTGTCAGAATACAAATCTATGTGTTATGACAATTCCTTGCCGATATAATAGTGCAAGTCTTAATGCTGCACAATCTTCGATGCTACGTTTGATTTTCCGTAATTTAAATTTCGAAATTTTTGTAATTGATACCCGGCTATTATTTTAGGAAATAATTTTAACCAATTAACCAACGCAAAAATAAGTTTTAAGAGACGTTTTCAGTACGGTCGTAAAACCATTTATCGACAAACGAAAAGTTTCGGTAGAGGACGAAGAAAACAAAATATTAAATCGATTCAGGCTACGAACAGGAAATCATTAGCTTCAAAAATATCATTACACCAGGTAAAACATCCACATGCATATCTAGCAAAATATCAAGTAAAACGCTAGATCCGTACCATAAGTACGTGTTCGAATCGTACGCCGCGAACATTCAGAAAAACATAATTATACCGAGCATAAGCTTTATTTCACACGGAGAGTTGTCGATGACAACTCGATGAAAAGGATCGATTGCGTAATAATTCAAATAAGAAAATATTTCATAAAATATTTATATGTAGTATGCTTTTGTTAATATTGGTGATATGGTGTAAATAAATCAATGATCAATTAAAGATTAACCCGAAGTCGAACTCGAATGCACGCGAGAAATTAAGATGAATCGTACAGGATAATTCTGACGTATTCTGCTGAGACGACAAATAATTAACTCGAACGCAACATACCTGTCACACATTTGAAACCACATCTTGACCAATAAACGCCCTATAGGAATAATTTTAGTGAGAGAACGGAGATACAGAGAGATGTAGAAGCAACGTTAAAAGCGAATGTAATTTGCAAATCTAAAAGCTCATGGGCCAGTCCGGTGGTTTTATTTAAGAAAAAGACGGAGAAGTGACGATTTTGCGTATATTATCGAAAGTTGAATAAAGTAGCAAAGCAAAATAAATATCCGCTACCGCTGATAGACGACAGTTTGACTTCATTAAACGAGTCGGAGTACTTTTCAACGCTATATTTGAAAAGCGGCTATTGAGAATTACCGGTACGGGAAGACGATCGTGAAAAAACGGCATTTATTACGGGAGATGGACTGACGGAATTTATTGTTACGCACATGAGGGACAAACATAGATTAAATGAACTTTATCTCGTATTAGTGTTCCATTCGTGCGATAAAGAGTTTTAAAGTGAGTCCTCACCTAACGAACGAGCACGAGCGAAAATGACGAACAAGACTAGCTGTAAGTGGAATTCTGTCATCAGGCAATTAGGGCATCGTGCCTTAAGGCAAATTGCTGGAACTTCCCGTACCAAAAATTATTATTTTTTTAAAAACGATTAACATTTTTGAAAAAAAATTACTTCGAAAAAATAAGATTTTTGAGAAACTATAAATTTGACAAAAAACTATTTTTTTTTTGAAAAAAAAAATTGAAAAAAAAATTTTTTTTTTTAATCTTTTTTTTTTTGAAAAAAAAATGTTTTCTTTATTTTGACATATGTTGGAAGATCTGAACTTTTTTCAAAGCAATCGTACTGCTTTAACTGCATAGAGACAAAATATAAAGCGCGTAAGCGCGTCGCTGTCTAACGGGTAAACGTTGGTACGGAACCCATAGGAATGTAAACAAAATTTATACTTATTGTTAAAATCTCTATAAAATATCTGATAATTTGATGTGCATATGTCTAATGAACATTTTTGACCGCCAAATGGCATTTTTTTTTTACTTTTTTCGTTAGATCTCCGAACCCGCTAGACCTGCCCTTATGAAAATTTGATCAAATCTTCATCTTGTCAATATAAGTAAAATGTTTTTTGAATTATTAAAATCGGACGCTCCGTTCTCTTAAAAACTGAGGTACCGTTTTTGGCAATTTTTGCCCCATATCTTCGGAACGGCTAGACCAACCTCCGCCAAAAACTAATCAGCACGTCTCCTTATCAATACGGATCGAATGTTTATTAAATTATTCAAATTGCTTCATCCGTGATCCCGAAATCGTCGACGAAAATTTGTATCCGCACACACATACATTTTTTCTAAGGTATGCCAAAATATTCAGAAACCTCTGAAACGTAAAGATATATAAAAATTTTCATTATCGATTTTTTTGTGATTACTATAACTTACCCTACGGGAAGTTAAAAATACGAAGAAGATTCATTCTAATCTAATCTTGAACAAACGCTTGAATCTTCTTTGTTTGGTGATCTTGTTGTTTTGAAATGTCAGTTTTTTTTGGGAAGGTAAGAAATAGTTATCAAACATGTACAAACACGACACAAGAAAGCAAGAAACCGTCGTTGTTGGATGACATCTCAGTTTAAAAGTAGAAGCCGGTATAGTGGCACAGATTTACTTTTGGATTTACAAAGTAAAAATTCTGGACACATCAAATTTCACAAGAGTATCATCATCACACTTTGAAAAATTAATAAATATGGTCGGACCAAAAAGATGTAAACAGGACACTTATTTCAAAAAGGCAATACCCGTGAAGGAAAGACTAAGTTTAACATTGCGATTTCTGGACACTGGTCACTCTTACATTTGTTCAAGATTTCAAAACGCAAAAACTCATATAAGTTCTGCATGAAGAAATTATAGTAAGAAATAGATTTTTTATACTATTTATGGTAATTTATTTATTAAATATTATACATCGTTTTTCTTCAACATTCAACATTATGTACGCAATGGATTGGATGAGAAGAAGATGGAACTGGAGAAATGTCTGGAAAACGTGAGGTATGGCCGCAATCTGACTCTTCTGTATTTGATAATATTGTTATATAACCAGCATCAATAGGTGTACACATTTGCTGTTGCCCAATAATTTTTTTTATCGGTAAAGTTCTGCTTCAAACACTATTTGGTTTATATGGCGTTGAGCCATGACATGTGAACGCTCATCTAATTTGCTTACTTTTGATAATAAATATTCGCCATAAAGGTCATACTCATCATTATTTTATTTTGTTGGCCGACAGCAGATTTTCATGTACATTGTAAACTTCGTCAATTCGAGTATCTTCTTTTAATTTTTGTTAGGCCTTTTTGGGGCAACAAACTCTTTTGGTCGTTGGTGATGTCCATTGGGTTCGACAGTTGCTGGAGATGATGCTTCTACCTATTTCAGATGAAATTGGTCGTACCAGGCTACGATAATACCAAAAATATATATATGCATATATAATTTCCTGGCAAATTACGAAATGGCAAAGTACGAAAAAAATAATAAAATAACGAAACATTGGTCACCAATAAATATCATTTCTAATGTTATTTATTATAGTTGTTTGTTATTTGGTTGCACAGAACGAAAAATCCTGCTTTATGAAATTCAACTCCTTTGCATTGCAATATATCCCATTACGTGTGCGATGCACACTTTGCAAGAATATGTAAAAGGAATACGACAGGCGCTTCACTGAAAATTAAAGCTTTGTCTGCATTAAATATGCCAGGTTTGTTCTTCAATATGATATAACAACAGCTGTGTAACAATATTTTTACTCTATAATGTTTCAATATTTAGGTTTCAGTGGTGATCCATATTCAGAGCGCAACTGTCTTCTGGATAGTGACGAATTCTATACATATATTGTACATATAACCTTAAATTATATTATAATGAGTTTATAAACATGAACTTCTCCTTCGCGAAGTTAACAAAGAGAAAATTGTTGTAATGAAGAAAACTAAAATATAACATAATCTACATATATATATATATATATAAAAATAAGTCGGGTTTTCCTTCCTGACGATATAACTCCAGAACGCACAAACCGATTTCGACAATTTTGCATTCGTTGGAAAGGTCCCGGGCTCCGCAAGGTTTATAGCTAAGAAAATTAATTGTGCATGGCATCGTGTCTTAATGCAAGCTGCTGCAACTTCACGCACCGTAATTAAAAATTCGAGTAATGCCATTAATAATAATTATCAGAATTAAGCTTGGTCAAGTCAACGAGCAATTCTTGCCGCAAAGAATAATGATGTACAAGCACTGAATTTCACCATTCAATCAAAAATTGCTGGCGATTTGGTGACATACCAATGATTCCGACTGGTCTTCCGTTTGACTTCAAACGATTGCAATTTCCAGTTCACCTTGCGTTCGCAATAACAAGTCGCAAGGCCAATCGGTTAATGTTTGCGGGATAAATTTCAAATAGATTATTTAGAAAATCAGTGTTTTTCAAATGCGCAGTTATACGTTGCCTGTTCACGAGTTGGAAAATCATCCGCTTTGTTTGTGTTAACGTTAGACCAAAAAACAAAAAATGTGGTTTAAACGGATAATTTGCGGGTTCACTTTCATTTACTTAGAGAAGTTCAACTAAAAAACACTTCATTTTTATAATCGAAATAAATTCATTACAATTGTATAATAAAATCAAATTTTTCCTTTTCAAATATAAAACAAACAAAAAATTTCTTCATCTTTCTCACGAAACCATCTGCTGGCGAAACGAAGTTCGTCGGGTTTGCTAGTTATTGTATAAAATATAAAACATATTTAAAATAATATATCAAAAATTCAAATAGGAAACTATTTCCAAAACAATTCACTTGTACTAATTTAATACCAAAAATTATATTTAAAGCTCAGTGTACCGTATGTTAAACTGAAATAAAAAGTTGATTTTTCTGTAAAATGGGTTTATTAACTTCCCATAGGGTAAGTTATTGTAATCGGCCGAAAATCGAAATTGAAAATTTTTACATTTCTCGACGCTTTGAAGGTTTCTGAATATTTTAGATTACCTGAGAAAAAATGGATGTGTGTGTTTGTATGTATGGATACAAATTTCCAGTCACGTTTTCGGGCGCACGGATCAACCGATTTGAATGATTCAAAAAACATTCGATTCCTATTGATAGGGAGATGAGCTGATTAGTTTTTGGCAAAGGCAGGTCCAGCAGTTATGGAGATAAAGAGCAAAGAGTGCATAAAATAGAAATCGAGCATCCGATTTATATGTTCTAAAAAATATTTAATTAGTAGTGATTAGGAGAAGTGTTTTACAAAGGCAAGCCCAGCCATTTCGAAGGTACGGAGATAAATGTGCAAAAAATGGCAGTTTTTGAGAGAACTAAGCGTCCGATTTAAATGATTCAAAGAACTTTCTGCTTGTCTTAACAAAATAATTGCTTTTGGACAAAAAAATTTTTTGTTTCAACTTTTTTTCCAATTTTTTTTTCCAAAAAATTTTTGTTTGTATATTGAAAATAATTCAGATTTTATTTTTAATTCTGACTAAATTTCTAATATACTCTGAACAAATAATTCCAACTTTGCAATTCAGTTCATATAATTTTTATAAATATCAGACAATGTTACAATATTAATAATAATCTATTTCAAAACATTCAGTATTCCTCGAACATTTCGTTACGGTACGGGAAGTTCCAGCAATTTGCCTTAAGGCACGATGCCATACACCCAACTAGTTTTTATTTTGATGCGTTTTCCTTGTCTGAGCCTAACCACTTCGCTAAAAATAAGCCTTCGAGGGTTAAGGAAAACAATGGCGAAGCGCAGGTTATGGCTATTAGCGGTTTGTATATCTGAATGTTTATTTAATAAAATTCAATGAAATTATTTTTAATAGAAAATTTTGAATTTAGATTATATAAAATATTTAAACAATATGATCGTCAGTTTGAACATTACAAAAAAAAAAACAAAAAGTGGGTGCTCTATCGAATCGGAAAATAATGGATGCCAGTCTAAGGTCTAAGTTCAGCCATTTATTTTTGATGGCGAGAATGCAGTCAATAGCCTTACTAATGTTGCCCAGGATTATGTACTGATTGTCAATAACACACCATGTTGATAATGATTAAGGCATCATATTTATCATTAATGGGGCTCCTGAAGCTGCACTTAATACAAAAAATAGTTGGATTGTTATCGTGATTCTGATGAGACTTGCAGTTCTGCTAAACCAGCGGAAATCAAGTGCTCAGAGAATCCCTTAAAAGCAGTCTCCTTGACTGTCTCCGTCTAATGTATAAAAATAATGAGTTTTAATATTGTCAACACGGTATGGATAGCTGCTATGGAGTTGCATACAAATCGCAAACTAGCTGTAAGTGGAATTCTGTCTTAAGGCAATTAAGGCATCGTGCCTTAAGGCAAATTGCTGGAACTTCCCGTACGAAAAATTATTATTTTTTTTAAAAACGATTAACATTTTTGAAAAAAATTTACTTCGAAAAAATAAGATTTTTGACAAAAAATTACTTTTTTTTGAAAGATCTAAACTTTTTTTCAAAGCAATCGTACTGCTTTAACTGCATAAAGACGAAATATCAAACTGCGTAAGCGCCGCGTCGACGTCTAACGCGTAAACATTGGTACGGAACCCATAGGAATGTGAACCAAAATTATACTTATTGTTAAAATCTCTATAAAATATCTGATAATTTGATGTGCATATGTCTAATGATAATTTTTGACCGCCAAATGGCATTTTTTTATACTTTTTTCATTAGATCTCCGAAACCGCTAGACCTGCCTTTATGAAAATTTGATCAATTCTTCACCTTGTCAATACAAGTAAAATGTTTTTTGAATTATTAAAATCGGACGCTCCGTTCTCTTTAAAACTGAGTTACCGTTTTCGGCACTTTTTGCCCCGTATCTTCGGAACGGCTAGACCTGACTTCGCCAAAAACTAATCAGCACGTCTCCTTATCAATACGAATCGAATGTTTTTTGAAAAATTCAAATCAGTTGATCGGTGTTCCCGAAATCGTCGACGAAAATTTGTATCCGCACATACATACACACACGCACACACACACACACATACATCCATTTTTTCTAAGGTATGCCAAAATATTCAGAAACCTTTGAAACGTCGAGAAATGCAAAAATTTTCATTTTCGATTTTTTTGCGATTACTATAACTTGCCCTACGGCAAGTTAATTAAGCAGGACAATATTGAAAAGAAAATTATATAATTAGATTATAATTTCAAGGTAGTTTTTTCCATTTCGAAACCATGCAATCTTTATACAGAGTGCACTGTAAGTCTTTTTAATTTTTTGTTTATGCAAAAAGTACACAAATTCCATATGTGACCCATTCAAAAGCTTTTAGTTCACAATGTAAATAAAGATAATATAATGAAGTATGTAGTAAAATTCATAATTGAGCAAAAAACATATATTCATTATATTAATAAAGTTTTTTTTTTTCTAATTTACTTCTTTCTTAACAAATAATCAAAATGATTGTTATACGGAGCCAAGTGCCAAGTCTTTACATACAAGTGATTCAGTTTTGAACGACTCAATTATTTTGTATTCAACTGTTCTTTGTTCTAATTGTCTCCATTTACAAACTCTTGTTGTCGAAAGAGTCAGCTTGCATCGAGCAATCGAAAAGAACAAGTCACACATCAAAGTTAATAATATATATTTTATAATATGCCCAGAATACCAGGCATAGGCCTGTGTATCTCTAATATAAAAAAGATAGAGCGTTTTGATCAAGTCAATACGCTTCTTTTCGATTTTAAAATGGTGGAAGGTAAAACTTAACCATTTGTAGTACATAATTGGTTGAAAATTATAACTAATAGTATTTCGGAAAATGTTAGTGCCATTTATAGAATAGGAATAAATGTAAAATTCAATGAAAAAAGATGTAATAGTAAAAATACGGGAAAAATATGGAAGTGAAATTAGTTACAAATCGGAAAATGTGATATATAAAATAAAAAATTAAGAACCCACTACACCAGCACAGTGGGTCAAATTGTTAAATGTGCAATGGAAAATAACAAATCTAATATGTATTAAACAATTTCTAGCTGAGAATCTTGACATTAACGGACAAGTTGATGTGATTTACACTGATTTTAGTAAAGTTTTTGATAAAATAGATCATAATATACTTCTTACTAAATTATCTAAAATTGGTTTTAATACTTCACTTACTTATTTCTTTAAATTTAAAAGCTATCTTCAAAATCGTAAACAGTTCGTTTTTCTTAACGGATTTTTAAGTAACTTTGCAACTGTCAGCTCGGGTGTGCCCCAGAGGTCCACCCTTAGTACTCTTTTATTTAATATTTTTATTAACGATAGATCAGAAGTAATTAATTGTCCTCATCTATTGTTTGCAGATGATCTCAAGTTATATCTTAAAATAAACTCAATAGATGACTGCCTAGTATTGCAGTCTCAACTAAATTCATTTTACTCCTGGTGTGTTCAAAATAAACTGGATCTGAATATTTCTAAATGCAAAATTATTAGCTTTACAAACAAGCGCGTTCCGACGCATTTTGATTATAAAATTTCTGACACCTGCATAGAAAGGTGTGATAAAATATCTGATTTAGGCATTGTATTTGATTGATTCTAGTTTGACTTTTACAGATCACATATCTAATATATGTAACAAGGCGCAAAAATCATTAGGAATAATATTAAGAAACTGCAAAAAAATTGAATCTAATTTGTCACTAATTAGCATATACTATGCAATTGTACGTTCAAAGCTGGAGTATGGATCGATCATTTGGTATCCTAACCATAGCAATAATTCAGATGCGATAGAGAAGGTTCAAAGAAAATTTCTAAACTATCTATATTTCAAAACGCACAAAATTTACCCTGAACGAGGTTTCGACCACAATATTTTACTTAATGCATTCTGCGTATCATCTCTTGTTACACGTCGTTTCACTGATAATATTTTGTTCCTGTATAAACTATGTAATAATGCCATAGATTGTCCTCAAATTCTAGACCAACTATCCTTTAACGTTCCTAGACTCTCATCACGAACTCAAAGGTTTTTCAAATATCCTACTCCTAAGACTAATGCTCTATTAAACTCACCTATAGTGCTAATGTCCTCCAATTTCAACTCAATTAATAAAGATATCGATATTCACAATACTTCAGTAAAACAATTAATTACCATCTGTACAAGTTAATCTTGATATTTTGTCACGAATATGTTATTTCCACCATATATAATTTAGTTTTACCGTTAAATCTTTGATAGTTTCTTTTATTTTGTGTTATGTATTGTTTTGTTATGAATTATATTATGTTATGTGTTGTTATATCATATATTAGTATACTTGTATTATTATAATATATATTATTAAAATTTTTAAGTCCTCCTGGAGCTACTCTGTGGGCTATATGATAAATAAAATAAATAAATAAATAAATAATGCATTTGATTATTACACTGATGAGATAAATTGCCACAACGCTCTCGAAATTGGCATTAAAGCAATGCGGAGCATCGAGGTATGACTTTTAAAAACATTAAATTGTCCAAAAAAGATAAAGTTACCTCATTAATTGGTGTCAATAGCAAAGTAAAAATTGATGATAAAATTGTGCCTATAGATCCGCTATTACTATTCCAACGTATTTCTATAATGAAGAAAAGTGACGAGGAGTTGCAGATGTATCTGAAATATGATCTTGCACCATATCCACTACCATTATTTGATGATATTGGAATGCGAAAGACAAAGAAATCTTCATTATACTCATTATTCGAAACTCAGAACATAGACATCAACAAGGAAGCATCGGTGTATTTTATTGATGGAGGAATGTTATTATATAGAGTAAAATGGCCTGCAAACGTTTTTCATAATTATATTTTATATTTAAAAAATCATTTTGGTAATAATATTATAGTAATTTTCGACGGTTACGATGAAGAAAATAATAAAGCAGCAGAAAGACATCGACGAGCGCACAACGTAGACGTAGTATTAAATAATGTGAATCAGATCAATAATGAACTGAACAGCCCATACTGGAGAAATAGGAAGAGGCCTATACTAATAACTGCGTATCGTGAAGTGGTAGAAAAATGTAATCTCTTACAAACTTGGACTGCAACCTCAAGATTTCATTACAAATACGATGTTACTTCTTCTAATTTGAAAAATATAATTCAAATCGATTTCGCCAATGCGCATTATAGCGGAGATACCAATAAATGTAGGATGGAGGTCAAAGGAAGTATACATGAAACATTTGGAGACTATGATATATTTTATACAGATGGTTCGAAGAATTCAGATGGTGTTGGTGCGTGTTTTTGCCATCAGGGGACAAATTCCTTCACAAAATATAAACTAAATAAAGATGCGTCGATATATACAGCGGAAATGTACGCTATTAATAGGTGCGTAAAGTATATTGATGAACATAATGTGAAGAAATCGGTCATAATCAGCGATAGCAGGTCTGCTCTTGAGGGCATGTTGTCGTTGGGAAAGGACCCGTCATTATTAACGATAGATACACTAAATGACATACATGCAATATTATCAAAAAATTGGGAGTTACGCATTGTATGGGTAAGAAGCCATATTGGGATAGCTGGCAACGAAGCGGCGGATAACGGCGCCAAAGATGCAATAAATACAGGGACTGTTGCTGCGGATGGAATATCTTATAGAGACATAAAAAGATTTAACAGAGCAAACATACGGAACATTTGGCAATTAGATTTCCAGTTATCTATTATAATTAAAAGTAAATTTTATGGTATGATACAAGGAAAAATTCCAGTCAAACCATGGTATGACGGATTTACGGAGTGTCGGCCGTTTTACGCAACATTGTGTAGATTAAGACTGAATCATTCACACGCTCCGTTCTGCCTAAACAGAATTGGGATCGATATCGATCCTAGTTGCTACTGCTTGGGTGAAGCGACTAGGGCGGATGCAGAGCACATCATCATGGAGTGTAAACGTTGGGAAAAGGGCAGACAAAAACTATGGGAGGAAATAATCAAACAAAAAATCTCCCTTCCAATTAATTTTATAACAGTGCTGACAGATACAAGATTATATCGTGCTCTTTATACTTACATCAAATCTAATAATATAAAATTATAAAAGAAATATACATAAAACAATGATATACATATACGTAAGACTAGACTTTAAGAGATAGTGTAGATATTATGTAATTTAGTATATGGCTAATGTACTAGCTTATAAAGCCAATAAATCATAAATAAAAAAAAATACTTCAAAAAAATATGAATTCCCAAAAGATATGCCACTTATTATCAGCCAAGAGAAATTTTTGTCGAATTATAAAAACAATAGACGTTTTATTAAGTATCTTATGGAGGAACTAGAAAAAAATCTATTAAATGCTACCAAGGTAAGGGTGAAGCTGATGAATTAATTGTTGATACAGCACTATCATTTGTAACTGATTTGCAAAAAGTTATTGTAGCAGAAGATGATATTTTGGTGATGAAGAAGAAATTTTATTTTTAAAATTAAGGAAGCAAAATGTGAAAACAGTCATATACTCATCAAGAAGCCTAGGAATAAACTACCCAAATTGTGCTAAACTGATTGTTTTTGCACATTCTTTCACTGGATGTGACTCTACTTCGGCTGCATTTAATAAAGGCAAAAAAAATCATGGATCACCTAGAACGAAGACAAGATTTAAGAATGCAAGCGCAGATATTTATGAATTGTACATCTGAAGTCCAAGATGTATTAGAAGCTGGTAAATATTGCATGGTTTGTTTGTATGGACTAACTAAAAACATACAACCAAAAAAGTTAAGTGGATTAGACAACTTATCGCAGTATCTCGAAAAGATGCGCTATGAAAGTTTTATGAGAGTAGCCACAAACAACACTGCCGTTAAATTAGTTTCTTTGGTTCTAACCGTTGGTGGCATAAATGAGCATAGTAGAAGAGTTTACCTTCAAACACAGATATGGCTTGACAACAAAAACATTCACCCAACTGATTGGGGGTGGGTAATGAATGAAGAATTATTAAATCCAATCAAAACTTTAGATCCACCAGCACCACAAGAATTACTAAAAATGATTTTTTGTAACTGCAGAAAAGGATGCAGAGCCTCATGCGGATGCCGAAAAGTTGGTCTGTTCTGCAATTACATAGAACAGACTTACAGCTGGGACATGTAGCGGTGATAACTGCCAAAATAGCCCTTCAATACAGCCATAAGAAAATGGTGATGATAACAGCAACTCCGACATTGAGTAGTAAATGTTGTTTTAGTTTGAAATAAATTATGACACTATGATTTCATTAAATAATTTTTCAATTTGTAATTGAATATATTAACTGCTTTTATTCAAGGGTAGTTTCAAGAGTTGAACAAATTATGCATATGGTAATTATTTTCGATAAATTGAAAAAACATTCATATCATTTTGCATTTCTTAATTTTCTATCAATTTCAAAATAATTTTTTCAAACAATTTTTCATTAAGGGTCTAAAAAGGGTTAAAAATTTGATAATCAAGATAGAAAACATAAAACATTATTTACTTTATACGTAATTCTTATTATATCATACCGAAATTTATTTTTAAGTGTTTTTTTTTCAATTAAGAGGTTGTTTGAAGGAGTCATAATACTCATACTAAAAATGAAAAATGACAAGATTTTAGACCGATAACACTATTGAATACAGACACAAAGTTGAACAAAATGATTGCAAATAGATTAAAAGATAGTGTACAAGATATTTTAAACAAAAAAAAATGAAAAATGACAAGATTTTAGACCGATAACACTATTGAATACAGACACAAAGTTATTGTACAAAATGATTGCAAATAGATTAAAAGATAGTGTACAAGATATTTTAAACAAAGAACAGGCATGCTGTGTTGATGAAAGAAATATAACAGACAATCTTGTAACTGTAAGAAACTTAATTGTGCACTGTAATAATAAAAAGAATGAAAGTGCGGCTTTAATGAATATAGACTTCCAGAAAGCCTTTGACATGTTATCTCATGAATAGGATTAATAAAAATCATTCATGGGATACTACATATGGAACGGGCATAAAATAAGAATAAATAGAAAGCAGTTGAGACTAAATAAATCAAAAGGAGGACTTAAGGGGTTATACGCAGTTAAAATTCTTTTTAAATTTTTTGAATGTACATATATTGAGTATATTCTCTGAAAATTTGAAGTCATCCGATAAATATATTCTGAGATGTACCTGAATTTGTAAGGCCACGTCAGAGCGTTATAAAGTAGGTAGTAAAAAAATGTATCGCAATGCTCAAAAGAGGATGAGCTCACGACTCCGTGGCCTAGTCAAAAATAAGACTGAATCAATTGAAAAAGGCGGAAAAACAATTAATAAAAAAAGTACTTTCTGGAAATAATAGAGGCAATTATTCTATGTGTCTCTACAGTTGTGAAATAGCGGCTTACATTGCAGCTGCAACACATAATAAAGGTACAACATCATGGTTACACATTATGAGTGCATTAGGGCTTTCCATTGGGCACCGCAGCTTATATTTATGCTCAGAAAGAGGACACAGAGCGTGAGATGATCTCAGGCGCGATAGCACGCACGAAGAAAGAATGGCTCGACGACAACACCAGCTGGACTTACTGGAAGTTAAAGATCCTACACAAGGTCCCTATCATGGCCTTGGAATCGATGATACCATGAAAGTTTAAAAAAAATAAAATTTACCTATGCGCAAACTACTTCTGAAACTTTAAACGCGTTTATCTCAAAACTGTCATTTCAAAGTCGGTGAGCAAGATTTCTCAGAGATGGCTCAACCAATCGGGCTGAAATTTAACACAATATTTTTAGATATAGATTATTCAGGTATTGAACAAAGGAATTAAGTAAAATTTTTTACTATTTTTTTGTCAATTTACAGCAATAATTTTCATCGAAAACGAATTTTTTTTGTCAAGCCATTTTGTCAAAAATGAAAATTTTGTTTATTCCTTTGTTCAATACCTGCATTTGTCTATCATTTAAAAGAATTCACCTTTTTTTTATTCATATAATCTAGGGCCAGCGGTGGCAAAATCGGTTAGAGCGTGGGCTAGCACCAACTAGACCCAGGTTCGCTGGTTCGATTTCCGCTACCGCCAAGCCTGACATCAGGCAACTTTGATGTCAAATTTCCACTTGGGGTTATAGATCACAATATAATTCCAAGTGGAAATCGTCCTTCGTGGACATAGTTGCATCATACAATCATATGCACACTATTAGACACAAGAGCTAATATATAAAAACCCCACACATAGGAGAAGGATGAACCGATGGGTTGCTTCTCATATAAATACCTTAGGTCATAAGTCAATACACAAAAACAGCTTATAGAACAATAATAAAGAGTTCTGATTGCTGTGGAAACAAAAAAAAATCTAAACCGACAAAATCGTGCTCACCGCCGAAGGCCTTTTTATGGAGTACGTTCGGGAAATCATTTGCAGAGGCGGTGCACAACAATATTTTGGCACGATATAATACATTATTATATTTTTCAAAGTGTGCTCTTTCAGATTTACTATTACTTGTACTTAATAAATAAAAGCTGTGTTCTCAAAAAAATCGTAAAAAACGTTATTTTAGCAACTGCGTATAACCCTTAATGTAATACCAGTTAAAGTTTATAAAAAGTTATAAAAATAATAATATTAATGGTGAGTTTTCTAAATTATGGTCGCAACAAAATAATTCACCATGTGTAATTAAAAAAAGATTGGAAGTGATAGGAAATAACGTTGAATGACTCGAAGGAGAAATTACGGCAAAAAAAATTATGCAAAATTAATTGCAGAGTACATGCCAAAAATAATAGAAGAAAGAGCAGATTTAAATTAGGTAAATATTTGGAAAAATATTAGAAAAACTTTCCAACAGACTGGCAAAGTTCAAATTATAACATTGTAAATAAATGTGTTAATACAAAAAACAAACTATATAAAATCAAAATGTCTGACTCAATAATGTGTATGGTATCTATAAAAAGTAAAATTTCTTTATGTAATATTGCTTTTATTTTTAACATTTATTTAAATAAAATAAAAATATGTTTGTTGATAAGATCGAATTTTTCAGTTTTCTGTGATGCAAATGGGTTAAAGGGCGAAAGCATATCGGCATAATCTGCCGGTTTTACAAAATTCAGTGTTTGGGTGGCTTGTTTGCGGATTAGCCTACCCGAACAATGAAAACTTGTCTTAGATTAAATAAAGCAGTTTCGAGATTTTGGTAGATAGAAGAGATTAATCACGAGAAAATTCCAAACTTAGACGATAGGTTATGCGAAGAGAATTTTGTAAATAACGTAACTAGAAATATAAATGGTCGATACACAGTGGCGTTACCATCAAAACCAAGTGCTTAAACGGGGCTAGGTAAATCATTGCAACAAGCAAAGCGTACGTTCCCAACTGGTTGATTCACCAGTAAATGAAGCAACACAGCAACATGATTTGATGATGACAGTAAATGAAGTAATTCAACAAAAAACAGACAACTATAAAAGAAGAATTGACGACACCCAAATTACTTGGCACAAAAAGAATTCTCAGAAGCGCGCGCAAGCAGGCTAAAACGAAAAATTCCCAATGATCTCCTAAATAGCCATTTGTAAACGCTAACATTAATATTATTATTATTATTATCTTACTAATTCTATTATTGTTATTTTGTTATATTTTATTGTTTTTCTAGTATTATTTTATTATTCAGAAATTTTATTTATATTATTTATTATTTTTTTTTATTATTATTTGCTTTTATTTTATATTAAATCATCATACTACGGATATTATTTTCATGTAAATTCTATCCTTTGCACTTTTATTTATTTAAATTTATGTTATTATTTATCAATATTGCTAGAAAACGTAATACAGGTATGTTTTACATCTTAAAAATGCGACAAATTCGAATGACAAGGAAGAACGACAAATTTTCAGCAAATTTTATGGCGTGAAAATGTTCATGACAAAATTAAATATTTTAATTTATCTACCATTACTTATAGAACTGCTTGTGAGCCCTATTTAGCTATTCGTTGTCTAAATCAACTCGTATTAGATGAGGGAGAGAGTTTTCCTTTGGCTTCACGCGCTGTTCAACACGATTGCTACGTCGATGATATTATTTCAGATGCAAGTTCATTAGAAGAGGCAATGAAGTTAAAGGAGGAACTAACACAACTTTTTAAGCGTAGCAATTTTCAATTGCATAAATGGGCTGCTAACACCAGAAGCTTTATTGATTCCGTTCCTTCACAAAATCGCAAAACGAATGCGTTCAATTTAATCGATAATAAAATATAATAAAGGTTTTAGATTTACTATGGGACCCTAAAAAAGATGTAATTCAAATCTCTTCAAATGCTCCAATTTCATCATCACAATTAACAAAGCGCGCTATTTTATCTTCTATTGCCAAAATTTTCACCCTCTCGGTCTTATTTCGCCTTGCGAAATTTCAGCTAAATTAATAATACAAGATGTATGGCAGCTAGAAACAGGTTGGGATGAAGTAGTTGATAGCACATTTATGAGCCGTTGGTTCGATTTTGAAAATAATATAATACGCATGCGAAATATAATTATTCCGCGTCCGTTATTTCAATTAGTCAAAATTGATCAAATTGAAATTCATGGTTTTTGCGATGCCTCCATGAAAGCTTGTTTATACAATCATTTAATAAAATTGGGAGCCTACAGTACGCTTATTATGCTCAAAATCTAGGGTGTCTTCCACTTAAATCGATAATCCTACCTCGACTTGAACTCTGTGCTGCCCTATTGTTAACAAGATTATTCAAAAATACCGTTAAGTCTTTAAATTTCAAAGCAGATAATTATTTTTGGAATGGTTCAAGTATTACCTTGTGTTGGATTATCACGCGGCCAGAAAAACTAAAACTTTGTAGGAAACGCAGCAGCGGAAATACGAACTCTTTAATATAATATGGCAACATGTACCGACAACGGACAATCCGGCCGATTTCATTTCTCGCGGTATTTACGGTCATAAGTTAATAAACATGGACTTGTGGTGATATGGTCCAGCATGGCTTAAATTTGAAACTGACTCATGGCCGTCAATTTAACGAATTTAATTTTAAAACGAGAACATGCGCGTATTTTGCATGCCGGTCCACAGACCGTTCTAGCGAATGTTAGATTGCAGTTTTGTCCGATCAAATGTAGAATCGTAATAAAACGTATAATCAAAAATAGTGTGCGTTGTTTCCGGTTTAATTGTACTAGCTTCCAAAATATAATGAGAAATCTACCAATTGAACAAGTAAACAAAGCTCGTCCATTTTTAAATACTGGAGTAGACTATGCAGGCCCAATCATTTCTGATTCCGATCGTCAAACGAGAAGTTTTTCAGGTTTTGAATTCGTATCAGTCCGCACTGATGATTAGCTATTCAGTCCTCAAGCTAAAATATTTTGCAGGCGTTGCGCTTACATTGTAAATCGGACAGTATTTAAAAAATAAAGTTTTTTTTTTTTTTTTTTTTGTTACAATTTATTTTTGTTAATCAAGACTTTAATGTCTTATTTACAAAATTGATATGAGCAAAAAAAAAAAATACATATAAACAAAAATGCAATACATTGAATATAAAATGAAAAAAGTTGAAATAAAAATTAAATTAAAACAGTAATACAAAAATAATAACATAAATGAACGATGACGTGATGATGTATGCCGCGTACTACGTCAGGACGCGTGCAGACATTGGGCTAGGTGTTTGGTAGATCGGAAGGCCATTTCTTGCTCAATCTTCTTATCGGTCTCTGAATCGCTTGAATTGTAGGATTTGTATGCTGGATCAATTTGTTGTTGAAAGATGAACTTCTAATCTTGATCATTTCGTTGACTGTTGAGATTTTCAAATCCTTATGTAGGCAAAAATTCGAAATATACCAAGGCGCATTAGTAAGGATACGCAGAATTTTATTCTGGCACCTTTGAATGATGTTTATGTTAGATTTGCATGAGCAACCCCATAGTTCGATTCCATAAGTCCAAATGGGCACTATGATAGTTTTATACAAAAGTACCTTGTTATCGAGAGAGATTTCAGATTTCCTCCCAAAAAGCCAGTAAAAATCTTTTATTTTCAGTTGAATTTGTTTCTTTTTATATTCAATGTGCGTTCTCCATGTCAATTTCGAATCAATGTGCATGCCTAAATATTTAACAGAATTGCATAGTGGAATTATTGAATTGTTCATGATGATAGGTGGACTGTTGTGATGTTTTAGAGAAACAATTATGTGCTGAGATTTTTCGATATTGATTTTGATATTCCAATCTAAAAACCATTTTTCGAGACTAGATAAATAATTTTGTAACTGACAAGTTGCTGTTCTAATATCGGAATTGCATGAAATAATTGCTATGTCATCGGCGTAAGTGCATATGGTTAGAAGATCATCTGTGGGCATATCGTTTGTGAAAAGAAGATAAAGTACAGGGCTTAGCACACTGCCCTGTGGTACCCCGCATTCTATATTTCTGATGCTCGAAGTCACATCTTTAATTTTGATTCTAAATTTTCTATTAAGCAAATATGAGCTTAAGATATTGAAGTAGTTTGGAAGAGTTGTTTTGATTTTATATAGGAGTCCTGAGTGCCAAACCTTATCGAAAGCCTGACTGACATCTAAGAATACGGCTACACTGTGTTCCTTTCTATTCATGGCTTCAAGAATACGAGACACCGTTCTGTTGCATTGTTGAATTGTAGAGTGATTTTTTCTGAAGCCAAACTGATGGTGAGGAATCCAAATATCATTCGGATGATCTTCTGACAATCTCTGCAACAAAAGTCTCTCTAAAATTTTCGATAATATCGATAAAAGACTGATAGGACGGTATGAACTAGCAGTGTGATGGTTTTTGTTTGGTTTAGCGATCATAATAATTTCTGCAGTCTTCCACGCTGTGGGCCAATAATTGTATTGAAGTATGGCGTTGAAAATATTTGTTATATATAAGATACCTTTTGTAGGCAATTCTTTTAACATCTTTGGAGTAATTTTATCCATACCTGGCGAAGATCTATTTTTTATCCTTTTTATTTCACATAAGACATCATTTGGTGAAAAATGTCCTAACGGTGTAGAATGTATGGGTTGATTTACGAAATTGTTAATTAAATTATTCTGGGAAATATTTCGAGCGCTAAAAATGCTACTTAGATGATCAGCAAATGCCTCCGCTTTTTCTTCGTTGCTTTTTGCCCAAATGAATCCGTTTTGGTTGGTTATTTTCAGAGGAGGGTTTTGTTGTAGGGGTTTACTTTTGTTTCTGATTGGTTTCCATATGGAATTATCGTACCTATTTAACTGCAATATATACGACCTGAATGTACAATTCTTCCATTCTTTCATTTTTTCCCTCAGCGTGTTATTGAGATGATTAAGCGATGTCTTATCCGTTGGTAGATGAGAATGTTGCCAGGTTCGTCTTGCTCTTCGTTTCTGTGCAATTAGCTTCTTAATCTCTTGCGGTATTATTAGATTATCATTTCTTGGATTAATGTTCGGGGTGATCTGCTTGGTTGTTTCACGTACAATCTCAGAAAAATAATCTATATTATTTTCTATATCAATAACGCTTGTAGGCCTAGATTTTGGAAATAATTTTGAATCAAGTATGGATTTGAATTGAATCCAGTTAGAAAGATTGTTGTGTAGAATATGATTGTTGATAACTGGAGTAGGAAATGTGCTAAACGTCACAAGTATTGGAGAATGATCTGAAGAGAGATCGTAACTAGATTCAATATTGAGATTTGAAAGATCAATACCTTTCACAATAAAAAAATCTAAAAGGTCTGGAACTTTAGTAGGGTCAGAAGGCCAATAAGTTGGACTGCAAGTTGAAATAAAGAAGAGGTTATTTTGTCCTATGGCTGCATGAAGAATCTTTCCTTTGGCTGTAGTCAGTCTAGAACCCCAGGCAATATGTTTACAATTAAAGTCACCACCAATGATAAATTTATTACCTAATTGAGAGAAAAATGAAGAAAACTGAGCACAAGAAATTTTGAATCTTGGTGGACAATAAACAGCAGAAACACAAAAATTATATAAATTTGTTTCAACAGAAATTTGAGTTGCTTGTAGAAAATCATCAGAAATATTTGGTAGAACAAAATGCTTTATATTATTTTTGATTAATATAGCCGAACCGCCGCGAGCCCTGCCACTTGGGTGATTTGAATTATAAGTAGTGTAGTTATAAATTTTGAAGTAGTTTTTTTCAGTGAAGTGAGTTTCTGAGATTAATAAGATATCTATTAAGTTTAACTTTAAAAAACATTCTACTTCATATTTGTGAGGTATTAAACCGTTGGCATTCCATTCAGCAATTTTAATTATTTTTGTCATTGCTTTTGTTGTTGACTAACGTGGATAACATATTTATTATTATGGTGTTCTGTTGCAAAAGCTGATTGAAGATATTTTTAAATTCTAAAATAAGTGTTGCTAGAGAATCAGAATCAGGATTTGAAGGTGAATGATTAGAAGCAGAGTAATTGTTTTTTGCAAGGTCTGCATAGGATGAATTTTGAATTGTTGGATTTAAGGCCGGAGAAATGTTGTTTATTTTATTATTAGAATTAGAATTATTAGAATTTTTAAAATTTTGGTTATTTGGATTTGGATTTGTGACTGATTGATTTACTGGAGTTTTGTTTCTTTGTTCTTTAATTTTTTGGAAGTATGAGCAACCGCGATAATTAGCTGGATGAGCACCGTCGCAAAAATAACAACATGCCGGAGCATTCGGATCTTTGGCACAAGCTTTAGTATTATGATTGTCACCGCATTTTAGGCAAGCAAATGGTCTATTGCAGTATTTTTTGGTGTGATTAAAGAGTTGACAGCGAGTGCATTGTATAATGTTGTTGGACTTTCTCGGTGGTTCGACGCGTATTATGCAGTTGAATAATTTATAAATGTTATAAATATTTTTGTTATTTCTATTTGGTTCCAGATCAACAAAAAACATATTAAGAGGTTCTTTTGTAATTCTATGTCTAATATTTAGGATATTACGTACGACATGACCCTGTTTTAATAGTTCTAATTTAATTGCATCTGTGCTTGTTGAAAAGTGTACATTTCTAAGAACAACCCTATAAGCCTTCTCTTCTTTTAATTGATATGTATGATATACGGCATTAGTTTCTTTTAGATGTCTGGATAAAGTTCGAAAATGGTCGACAGAATTACATAGAATTTTAAATGTATTGTTAGCTAAACTTCTCAGGAAATATTGATCGTGCGGAATTATTTCATTTAATTGATTAGACATATCATTAATATCGTCAACTCCGTAAATAAATATTGGAGGGGGCTTACTGACTGGGGCCGGTTTAACTGAGTTGTCATCATTAGCTGTGTCTATTGTTGAAAGGGCCGAAAATCTGTTTTGAATTTTGACATCTATTCCTAATGGTTCAAATGAAGTTTTTCTTTTTTTGAAATTGACTACTTGCCATGAATTAGGAGGTTTCTTGACATCAGAATGTGGTTGAGTGAGGCTTGTAGATGCACTATTACTAGATGATATTACTTCCTGTCTTGAGTCAGAAACTGATGAAGTTGAACGCAGCGAGACCTTTTCCGATGTAAACATATTGGTCCGACCTTCTTCGCGAGGTATCTTGCTGTATTTGCTGGATCCAATAACGGTCTTTCGTAGTTTTGGGATTTCTGATGGTTTACTGTCTGATTCCATATTCGCTTCTATATCTTGATTGAAATGTAAGACATTTTTTGATTCCACAAACGCACATTAGAGTCTCGATTATGTATGGTTTAAAAAAAAAAAAAAAAAGTAAATCGGATATAACTCCAAGAGAGAGGCAATCTAATCAAGAAATTCTAAATAATTTGATGATGACAGCTCTATAGGCAAACAAACGCCGACTACTTCCGTAGCGAGTACATCCAGGTTTGCACACAAAAACAAGTATGAAGCTTTATCTGAGTTAAGCGATTCAGAAATGGAATATTTAAGCGAAACAACCCCAAGAAAGAGGAGACATGAACTTACTGACATCAACAATACACAAGTTGAAGTTTCAAAAACAGAAGGACCAAAAATAAATATGCCGCCTATAGTGACTAGGGATAGCGTGCCGCACATAAAATATTTTGAAGAAATGAGGAAAGAGGCATCTTCTGATTTATATATCACATATAGAGGCAATACGCATTACAGAATAGCGACATACAATGAAAAAGATTTTGCTACAGTGTTAAAAATGCTAGATACAGCACAGCTACATCACACATTTTCACCAAAGACGAAAAGATCGATAAAACTGGTACTGTCCGGCATCCCTCCATACGTGACAGAAGAAGAAATCTACGATTATTTGTTAAAAAACTTTAACTTTGTCAAAAAGTCATACAAATGGTTAAGAAAACAGATAACACAAAATACAAGCTACCAGTATTTGTAGTAATTTTTGAAGGAGATCAGTCAATTAAAGATGTATACAATTTAAGATATATGAATGGATATGATGTTAAGTGGAGCAGACTCATAAAAAATAACGAAGATCAAGCACCACAGTGCTACAGATGTCAAAATTTTGGACACTCCTCAGCTTACTGTAGAATGAATTTTAGATGTGTCAAGTGCACAGAAGTACATAAAGCTGGCAAATGCTAAAAGTCAATCGAGGAAACACCAAGATGCGTTAACTGTAGTGAGGCTCATGCGGCTAGCTTCAGAAAATGTATAATGAGGCAAAACTACATTAAGACACGAAATGAAAAGTTCTTCAGCGCCAGAACAGAGCAGAAATGGGTTCCAGCTCCACAGCCTAGAAAATTGACGAAAAGCTTCGCAGATGACACTCAGAATAAAAAAGAATTTCCACCCCTTCGCGAGAGAACATCTGAGAGTCCAACACAAGACAGCGCAGAAACAAGAACAGCAAACACAGGAGCAGTGACGGACCACACAGATATGTTGGACATGATGGGAAGTATTATTACTATCAGTGAATATTTCAGCAACCCTATTGTTAAGGAAACTTTCTCTAAATTATTAAAACTCGCTAAAGAGTCTATAAATGTCATACCTCAAGAAAAAAACTCTCAATTCTAAATTTTTTCATGACGTAAAAAATGAATCAGACAATAAACCTTAATATACTATATTGGAATGCTAATAGTATTACCAAAAACTTATTTGAATTTATACTGTTACTGACAAAACATGATATTCATGCATCCCTTATTTCGGAAACATACCTAAAGATAAAGAAAAAGATACACATACCGGGATATAATATTGTCAGAACAGACCGTAGCGATGGCTTAAAAGGAGGCACGGCCATAGTTATAAAAAATAATATTAAATACACACAAATACATTGACCATCTTTAAAGGGAGCAGAAGCAACTGCTATAAAAATAAATATAAATGGACAACCAACTTCACATGTCTCTTTTCACGATTTGACCCTACGGATTTACGTCGCCTCCTACAAATTAGCGATAAGGTAATGATTGCAGGTGATTATAATGCCAGATATCGCATGTGGAATTGCCACGATAACAATACAAATGGCACAGTGCTATATAACTACTTATTGAACAACTTTAATAAGTGCTTTATCCATTTTCCAGAATCACGCACTTATCACTGCGTCAGAAACAATAAACATATCTCCTCAACTTTAGACTTAGCAATAACAAAAAACATTCCCGTTACCAATATAGCATATACCATTCCCGGAACAAACTCTGATCATGATACTGTATTCCTAACACTATCAAATTCTAACTTACAACAAATTCAACATCAAAGAAAAATCTTCCAATATAAACATGCTGATTGGAAACGGAAATATAATCAATAGTCACATAAACTACACTCAAACAATAGAGAATATTACAGAGCTTAACAAAACAGTAGAAGAACTCACTTATAATATACAACATGCAACAGAAACTGCAATACCAACACTAGACAAACATTTCTCTTATGATATCTCAAAAACAATAATCGAAGACATTAATCCAAATATTAAAGCACTATTGAACAATGTTAACAAAGAAATTACAAATACAATAAAAGAACACAAAAATACACTATGGACTAATAAATTGGAGAACAAACTCACACCCAAGTAACATATGGACTTTAGCTAAAAAGTTTACCAAAAAATATGAAATAATTCCTCCCTTAACTCATAACAATAAAACATTTTATTGCGACACGGCAAAATCTAACTTTATAGCAGACATTTTTCACGATATACACAATAACAACAATAGCATGAGTAATATAGATCACCAAATTAAAATTAAACATGTAGTTAGTAACTTCCTACATTCCTGAACAGATGATTATGACAATAAGAAAAATTTTATTTCTTTGAAAATAGATCCAAAAACAAAAAAGCCCCTGGAAAGGATAATATTCAAAATGTGGTGCTCAAAAACACTGACCAATAAAAGTTCTGATTCTATTTACTAAAATTATGAACTCAATTCTTAAATTCAGTTACTTTTCCCACAAACTCAATTCGGATTCAGAAACCAACATAATACATTACACCCATCGACAAAAATAACAGAAGACGTAATATTAAATTTCAATAAAAAACGACACACTGGAATGGTCCTCCTTGATATTGAGAAGGCTTTTGACACAGTATGGACTGAAGGACTAATATACAAAATGATTTAACTGAAATTCCCATCGTATCTGATAAAGCTTACAAACAATTATCCGAATGACCGCAATTTTCAAGTAAGAATCAGATATTCATTTTCTAGTGTCAAGGTAATACCGGCCGGAGTGCCACAAGGCTCTATTCTTCGACCAATATTATTCACCATCTTTATACATGACATACCGACATGCAATAATACTAATCTATTAACATATGCATACGATACAGCCATATATACTTCTGCAAAACTATACACAACAATTACAGATAGACTACAGACACACATTAACAAACTGATTGAAAACACCTATTTGTGGAAAATTAAAATGAATTCTATGAAATGTGAAAACATACTCTTTACAAGAAAATCCAAAAATTATATACCAGACAATAAAATAAAAATAAACAACGATGAAATATAATGGAGTAAAGAAGTAAAATATCTAGGTATACTCCTCGACCGATCTTTACTTTACACAACACACATAAACAAAAAAGTAGTACAAGCACACAGTATAATACATACATTACAACCCACTCCTCAAAGCTACTAGCATACTCAATTCACGAACAATAGACAAATATATATTTCCCTATTCAGACCCATATTACTGTACGGAGCCCCAGCCTGGTGCACCACCTCAAAAACAAATATAAACAAAATGCAAAAAATAGAATAGAGTTTTAAGAATAGTGACGGATTTTTCTCGCAAACCAAGTAATAAATTTTATTATTCAAACGATTTCTTACATGAATCTGCTAACCTAGACTAGATAGGGTCGCTGATAAGAAACCTGATCTCGAGATATTACTCATCGTGTCACAACAGTTCAATTTCATCATATCTAGCCTAGGAAGACTTACAAAGGATATAATCTAGTATGGAAAATACGAACCATCATGTTTTCTTGTCAATGAATAAATAAGTTAAGTGTAATAACATGTATATTAAGAACTGAATTTTTGTTAGAAAGCATTCAAATAATGTAAATATTGTAAATAGTAGTGTAGTGTTAAAATAATTAGTTTTAAGTTGTATATAGTTAGTATTAATCTTAATATAAGTTAGATATAAGTAGTTTTAAGTAACACCTGTGTTATGAGTTTTCTTGAACCAGGAATTTTTGCTCATTAAATAACTCCTTCATGTAGGTACTCCTAATTAACTAACTCAGTATTCAATTATTAAATATACAACTTATGAAATTTAGTAATATTGCATAAGATAGGTATATATGAATTAATAACGTTATTGTAAACTATGTAAAAAGAAATAACAGAAATATAATTCTTTAAAACACAAAAAAAAACACAGACAGGCCCAATCAATTTGCATACAAGTCGGCTACGAAAAGCACCGCAAATGAAGGGTTGAATAGCATTTTTTATTTGTTTTAGTACAAAAGCCGTACATCTTGAACTAGTTACTAGTCTGATCACCGACGCATTTATATATGCCTTGAAACGTTTTATCTCGCGCAGAGGCAAATGCAGTCACTGATAATGGCACAAATTTCATAGGTGCTAGATACGAGTTGCATAAGTATAATTTGTTTAAAAATGAGCATAGTAGAAACGAGGTGATCAACGCGGAATAATAATATAATTTTGAATCAAGAGACAAGATGGCGCCTAGTAAACTCGTGTGTGATTTAACCTCTGAGAAAATTAATGACAATATTTCTAATATACAGTGTGTGAATTGTGAAAAGTGGTTCCACGCTAAGTGCTTAAAAATTAAATCTAAAGATATAAAAAATATAACAGAATAAACAAAATGATAACAGAATAAACAACAACGAATGGAAATGCAATCATTGCAAAATTGAGGTTAGCGCCACGACGTCAGATGACAGAGATGACTCTAGCATTAGTGAAATGGAAAAGTTATTTCGTAAGTACTTTATTCCATTCAAAAGTGAGGTTGAAAGCAATCTTACCGTCATTAGAACGGAGCTTCTGAAAATTTCGGAACAAAATGATTTCGTTAATAAAAGATGTAAGCAACTGAAAACACAAGTGACATCTGTTGAAGAGAAAGTTAAAACGCTTGAAGAATAGTTCGTAAGTGCAGATGATATGTACGCCGAATTTAACGCGAAAAGAATGTGATAGTGTTCAACGTAATAGAGTCAAATAAAACTAATGGGCAAGACAAATTACAAGACGACATGACGAATATTATTAAGCTCTTACCACAAGACACACAAATTACAACAAAAGACCTCAAATTTCAATAATAATATTGAACGAGTCTTTGTGAAAGTTAAAACTGCACCACACGACCTAATTATATGATGTGTTTACCTACCTCCTAAATCAACTGTAGAAATTTATAAAGAGCATATATCTGCAATAACATCAATATCCGAAAAATACTGAAAAGCAAGTATATTAATCGCAGGTGATTATAATTTACCCAGCAGCGTACAGCAAGAGCATTGTTCGTGCTTGGTTTATGAAGAGTTGTCACTACTAAACTATCGGCAATTTAACAACATTCAAAATCATAGTGGAAAAACGCTTGACTTGTGCTTCAGTAATATACACGCAACTGTAGAGCGTTCTCATGCTTTAACTCATGAGGACGCTCATCACCCAGCCTTGTCCAAAAACAACAAGACAACCAACATTGATGAAAAAGTAGATAAACTATATAAAGTAATAAATAATGGTTTATTACAGTTTGTTCCGCTCCTATTCTGCAAAAACACTAATTATCCCAAATGTTTCTCAAAAGAACTCATATCCACCATTAAACTTAAAAAGAAAACTAATACAGGGTACAAGAAAAATATGTTCAGATCCACATATAATGAATTCTGCCAACTAAGGTATGATTGCAAGAAATTGAGCAAGCAGTGTTATGAAAACTACATTACTAAAATGGAAAATAAAATTAAATCTGACAGTATTAAATTTTGGACATTTGTGAAAGAAAAAAAAAAAATTCAAATACACCTGACTTGGAATGGTTTAGTGGCTCATGAAGGAGAAAATATTGCGAACCTATTTGCATCTTTTGTCAAAAGTACTTATTCATCTAGCATTAATAAAACTACATCTAACGAATGTGAGGAGGGAGCAAATACCATCGACGTCGACCTCTCAAACGTAGATATGAGTTTTGATGAAGTATATAATCTACTGTTAAAATTGAATGTGAGAAAAGGAGCCGGTCCAGATGGATTACTTAACACACTTCTCATGAATTGCGCCGCCAGCCTCTGTGAACCACTCAAACACATCTTTACTTCGAAAAATTAGTGCTACCAAAATTGTCGTGGTCTTTTAAAAATGTCATAACCACAAAACAGGACGGCTTTTATGGTGGCAGATCTACAACAACAAATCTACTATTATATGCAGAACAAATATCAGGCGCAATGAACAACGGCCCGGATGTCCATACAATCTACACAGACTTCAGTAAAGCGTTTGATCTCGTCGATCACAATATTCTGTTACGGAAGCTACAACGGTATGGAGTCAGGGGCAAAATATTAGACTGGTTTAGATCTTACTTAACAGGCAGGCATCTACAGGTAAGACTAGATGGCCATTTATCTGAAAAATACTAAGTGATATCTGGTGTACCGCAAGGATCACACTTGGGGCCAATATTATTCAATATTTTTATTAATGACATATGTACTGACTTCAATTCTGATCACCTTTTATACGCAGATGACCTCAAAATCTATAAAACTATAAATTGTGATGATAGATTATCGTTACAACAAGACATTAAACGCAATTAAACAACTGGTGTATAAGTAACAAACTTAAGTTAAATGCTAAAAAATGCGCAGTAATGATACTATCTCTATCCCACAATTCAATTCAACAAGATTGCTATTTAGAAAACCAAAAAATAAATTCAGTGACTTCTATAAAAGATCTTGGAGTTATTTTTGACACCAAATCAAACTTCTCGCAGCATATTAACAAAATTTTCCTTCAAGCCCTAAGAACACTTAGCCTTACCATCAGGAGTGGTCGAGATTTCCATAGTATAGACACACTATACATTCTGTACTCCACACTCGTCAGACCTATTCGAGAATATAACACCATAGTTTGGACACTTCACACTGAATTATCAAGCAACAAGCTTAATAGAGTGCAAAGGAAATTTGAAAAACACCTTAAATAATAAACAAAATAATATAAACAAGAAATAAATTTTTAGAAAAATGTCTAAAGATAATAAAGTAACTCAGTGATAATAAATAAAATACAATTTGTAAATACATTTTTAGAAACCACCACACTGATCCTAAAATAATTATACATTAGTTCCAAACATTAACCCCTTAACATACAATTTAGATTCAAAAATGTCGGGCCAAAGTTGTTCAAGCTGGCGCAGCATTTGTGACTATTTACCCACACAGTGTGTACTTTATCACAAAAATAAAAATAATGTTGTGTTTTGTAGTTTCGTAATATTTACATTTGGCCTAGCCATCGCATGCGGACTCTGCTCGTCATTCTAAGTTATGGGTTTAATTATACATTAAAACCAATGCTAAAATTAGTATTTCTATACTTTATATATACTATTAATTTAAAAAAAATCTTTATCTCGACGACTATTTTACTGAGAATAAGTGATAATTGCTCACACGGTGTGCAACCGGTCTTATAGCCTCGGAAAGCAATTGCACACTCGGTGTGTATATTAATAATATTAATAATATAAAAATTTATGCATTTAATCATTTTTTCGTTACCGAAGCATTTATTAATTTGACTTCAAATATAACTATTGATTCGGTCACTTCAAATGCAATCTTGTCTAAAATAAAAACTCAAATTCCTTTTTTTGGTGACTTAATTAACGCTTTTTGAATACCAGAGGAGATCCTACTGGTCAAGCTAAAGTAAATATGCCGTATTGTTTGGAATTTGTATCTAAGGCTATAAAAGAGTACGAAAAATTGTTGAATACGAGACTGCAAGAACGGGCTTGTGGTATTATCAACTCAAACATGGCTGTGTTGTTCTCCACAGCGAGAAGAAAAATCTACGAAAACGAGGTAGTATATGCAACAGGAGATGAGGTTGAAGAAAAATTACATAACTTAATTGCAATGTGTCCTCCTCACTGGTGCGTTCGTGTTAGAGCCCTTTTACGGTGCAAAAAAAGAGTATCCTAGGGTGCGAGAAACATTACAGAAGATCATTGATGAACCATATGCAATATCACCTGAGAGAAAAGTGACAGTACGAGGATGGTTCAAAAAATTATTCAAGTTTGAATCTTTGTTCTACTTGAATGCAACAATCGAAATATTCCGTGCATGCAAAATCAAACGAATTATATAACCATGTAGTCTGGTCTGCTTCGCGGTAAAATCTGTCAATATGTTCTTAATTTTGTCCCGTTAATTGGAAGTGGTTCCGATCTTTTGATAAGTGCGTTCTATCCGAGGTGGCAAATTGTACTTAACAGAAGGAGGCGAATTGAACTCTTTCGGAAAACGCAAATTGTGCTTTACTACTGGAGAAACATACTCCAACTCCTAAGTGTAGATATATTCCATCTCTGGAGATGCGTTATATCGCATTTATGGACTGGCAGAATCCACCTCTGAATTCAAACTTTCAGAGTTATATTCAACAAGACGAAGTGTTGGTGGCCTCCGAGACATTCGACTTCAATAACGTCTTTAATCATGATAAAGACTATACCCGAGAGCTTTGGTCAAAGGAAGACGTGTTTATTGTGCGGGATTTCGGTAAGTGACTTCATTAACTAAATATAAAATGTAGATTTATTATAATTCATTTTTCCATTGCTTAGATAATTTTTACAAAGCGGCGATTTGCAGCGAGAGCTGTGGTTATGTATTGCGAGAGATGAATCTTAGCAAAGGGTATCGCGTAGGGAAATCCAATAGCCAACAAAATGAAGGAGAAGATAGAACATACAAAATCCTACATGGATTTGTACAATACAATATGTATATATAAAAGAATTTTTTAAAAAATTCTAACTTTAATCTTGACCGATTATTGCTACTACAACTTGGGTCACCGAGAAGTAAATGTTCAACATGTGCCGAATGCAAAACTCCTTTTAATGTGGAAGATTTAACAGCTCGATATCACGTGCAATTGTTTTTTCATCAACGGATACCGATAGTATCCGTAGCATACCACGATTGTATTTATTTTTTCGTCAAAGTAATGCCGACCGATAGTCGTACGCACTCTGGCCTTGACTTTACGAATGCTGTAAAATGAATAAAAGTCACTGCGTGGGCGTGTCGTCGACGACATCCCGGATGTTGTTTCGATAACTGCTACATGCGTAAAATTCTTTCTTGGTACCATGTAGCTATAGGAAATAACACTTTCGTCTATCAAAAATCTCGGGAAAGCACAAGAAGATTCCCGGTGAAGTACAAGAAAATTTCATGGGAATAATTGTATAAAAAATCTCTCACTCCTATTCATTAGTGTTTAATAAGTAGTACGGTCAGCATTAAAATTAGCGGTGAAAAGTAGTGAAAATGTCTAACTTAGGTGATTGGTATAAACAGCTTTTTGCAAAGTATAAACTAGGAAAAAAAAACTAGTGATGCTCAAGAACAATTTAATGAACTGTGGGCTAGTGCAAAAATAAAATATAGTGCTAAAGATGATTTTGTATAACAGGCGAGTGATTTTTTAGAGTGTCGCCGAAAAAAACAAGTAAAGAAGTCTTCTAATATTCCTATTGTGCTAATTCTAAAAAGGTAAGTTAATACTAATATTTATCTATTTTTATGGGACGTTCATTCGTGAAACCAAAATTTACTTTTCAGTTCGATCGATCATTTGTAACATTTATATATTTTTAACGTAGCGCATAAACATTATGAAGAATATTCTTCTAATAAATAATAATATATACTATATATTTGAAGTATAAATGTTGAATTTTGCAACAGTTTTAATAATTTGGAAAATATAGACAAAAATTATGTATCCGTCAAAGGTAGTCACTCTATATATTTTAAAATAATAAACTATAATTAAAAAAAATGTATGTTTATTATGTTAATAATTTCAAATTAAACGTTTTAAAACGAAACTAACATAAAAATATTTGTTATGGTAATAATTTAAAAATAAACTTTTTTTTAGTAAAAACCTATGATATTTTCCTAATTATTATTAAAAATTAAATTTTGAGCTCGAAAAGTTAAAAAAGCAAGGATTCAAAATCTCAAGAAGTGGCGCATACCTTCGATTACTTCCGAGAAATTACACCAGCTTGGAAGGTAAAAGGCATGTTGCTACTGTGCCAGTAAAATTGAGTCGTCCTGAGGAGGATCACCACAAGGCTCATCCCGATCAACATTTTTGTGTCTCCACAATAAGATCATTGGGGACACTTGCATCCATTCTCGGGCCAAAACAAGCGTGTTCTTTGTCGCAGGATGATAAATCCCGGGAGCCAATAGGTTTGATAGCGACAAATAAGCAAGCCCCGCTCTTGATGCATGTTGATTACAGAATTCCATTGCCTGATCAAGATTGGGTCGTTGGTTCGAGGCATAAATTGATCCCTAGCGTATATGCTGGGTGCATCATAAAAGAAAATGATATGGGCCGTCTTGAGGCAGTCTCATATTCACGGCCAACATATATAGCAATCAGAAATGGAAAACACTCCTCTTCGACAGCTTCCACTCATGCTGTAGACTTGGATTAGCAGTAACTCTCGATAATTTTAAAGAAATTATGCGAGATGAGCAAGGACACATGAAACCAGTGGTTTTCATATCAACTGATGGAGGGCCCGACGAAAATCCGAGGTATCCCAAAGTTATTGCTAAAGCTATAAACCACTTTGTCAAGAACGATCTTGATGCTATTTTCGTGGTTACAAATGCACCTGGCAGAAGCGCATTCAATCGCGTTGAGAGAAGAATTGCGCCTTTAAGCCGAGAATTATCTGGTCTGGTACTTCCTCATGATCACTTTGATACGCACGTGGATAAGCAAGGAAAAACAAAAAATGAAAATCTAGAGAAGTTAAACTTTCAGAAGGCTGGAGAAGTTCTAAAAGAAGTATGGAGCAACATGATTATTGATGCCCATGAAGTCATAGCAGAGTATATCGAGCCCAATGAAAGCGCTGAGAGCTTTCTTCCAGTCATGCCATCTCCGCAATGGTTCGCTGAGAGTATTTTCATACAAATTTTACCTGCTATTAACGAACGTTTTGATTCGGCTTCTCTTTGCAATATTTACCGCGATGCTTCGAATAATTTTTTCAATATGCGCAATACATCCTAACATGTATATACATATATATATATATATATATATATATATATATATATATTAGGGTGGTCCTTAAAATGGTCATTTTCGAATTTCCTTGCTCCCAGGGGCTCAAATGGTTCCAAATAGATAAAAAACAATTCTCTGAAAGTTTTAGCTCTTAATATTAACGTTTAGATAGAGCTCAATTCAATTAAAGTTTTGTATGGAAATAACATGAAAAATTTTCAAAAATATTAAAAATATTTTTTAGATGTAATTTAGCGATCAAATGAATGAATAAAACTCATTCATTTGTCGCTAAGTTATATCTAAAAGATTTTTTTTTAATTTTCAAAATTTTTCTATGCTCTTTCCATACAAACTTTGATTAAATTGCGCTCTATCTAAACGTTAATATTAAGAGCTAAAACTTTCAGAGAATTGTTTTTTATCACGCATATATGTGTGTATATATATATATATATGTTTACATATATATTGTATATGTATGTGTGCATGTGTTTGCATATATATGTATGTGTATGTGTATACATATATACATTTATTGTTTTGCGTATATATACATATATATGATATGTTATAATTGTTTATATAATAACTTGTTCCATAACTATTATCGCTTTCAGTTAATATTTTATAATATACTTTTTCTTAATAAATTTCTCTTCATCACATATTTTTTCATTTTTACATTGTCTATCATGGTTTCAATATGTTTCTATATTTTCATTTTGTTCCACATATTATGTTTAACCGTTGATTATGGATTGCTTACACATTTATATTTTTTCTATGTTCCTACTGCGCATGATCGCTGAGAAAATCTTCGTAATATGAAACCACTAAAATTCTCTCTATCCTGTTCTCTAATCCAATGACATAACAGTTTCCACTATTTTCCGCAAACACGTACGCACACATTTTACTCTCGTACACACACGTCATACATATTCCAAACTGACAACATGTTCGTTTGGAAAAAGCTTTTTTATAATAAAACCTTTTTATAATTAACATAATTAAACTTTTTTATAATTATATTATTTATTTTAATTTTACAATTTTTTTAAAAATTTTCAGAACTCGACGTTTTATCAATTTTTTATTTCATATTTATTTTTTCGTGCAATTTTGTGTGTTTTTGTGTTATTTTTCAAAATTTATTTGTATGGTGAGTTTCTTTACATTTGTTTATTTTATGGTTGTTTTTCATATATACTTTTCATATACATTGTTTTACTTATTTTTGTCTGTAATTATGTATTTTTATATTTTTTATATTGTTTTAATTTGTAACCCTGAAATATTTAATTGTAGCACTGAAGATGGGTCAAATCAAGACCCGAAACGTATGTTCTCTAAATAAAAACATTTTTCAATAAAACTGTTTTTTAATTACTGGATGGATGCCCAAGAAACAATTTTATCATATACAGGCGGTCCTCGACTTACGTCGTTTCGATTTACGTCGTTTCAAGTTACGTCAAACAATGTTTTGACGCTATTCCTCAAGCATACGTCATTTGTTTCGATTTCCGGCATATCGGAGAATTCACTTGTCGCAAGGTCAATGTCCGTGAGGGGCGCGGGCGGGGCGCGGTGTCGTCTCGTGCGGGGAATACCCCGCAAATGTCGCTGATTTTGTTTAGTACATTCAGGGACAACGGACAATCAAGACGTAATAAATTAGTTTTTTTGCATCTTTTACAGTTTTTGTGTTTACATACATATTTAAGTGAATTTTAAACAATGCCACCTAAACAAGACAGTAATAATAAAGTGAAGAAGAGAGTAAGAAAGTCAATTACAATGGAGGTTAAATCTAAGATTTTAAAACTCAAAGATCGCGGTTATTCGACTTCATCTATTGGACGAGAACTTAATTTATCACGCACGACGGTACAAACAATATTGAAAGATAAAGAAAAACTCTTAACAGCTCTTCCTTCCGTCTCTTCAAACAGCACTATTATACGCAAAAGGAATGCTTTAATTTATGAAATGGAAAAACTGTTGTAAGATCAAACTCAGCGACGGGTTCCTCTAAGTTTGGCTATTATACAAAATAAGGCGCTGAGTATCATCAACACACTGCAAAATAAACGTGGCGAGAATAATAGTGACGAAACAAAATGTTTTTCTGCCAGTCGCGGATGGTTCATGCGCTTTAAAACGAGATATTCGTTACATAACATTCGAGTGCAAGGAGAAGCTGCTAGTGCCGATCATGTGGCTGCTCAGAGTTTTCCTGGAATATTAAAGGAAATTATCGAAAGTGGAGACTATTCGCCTAAACAAATTTTTAACGTGGACGAAACTTGTTTGTTTTGGGAAAAAATGCCCTCTCGTACTTTTATATCACAGGAAGAAAAGTCTATGCCTGGATTTAAAGCGGCTAAAGATCGTTTGACGTTGTTATTGGGTTCGAATGTTGAAGGTGATCTTAAATTGAAACCCCTTTTAGTTTATAGGTCTGAAAATCCTCGAGCTCTCAAAAATTACGTCAAGAGTACTCTTCCAGTTATATGGAAGGCTAATCCAAAGGCTTAGGTTACATCAATACTTTTTGAAGAATGGTTTACTAAGCATTTTATACCTGAAGTGAAACAGTACTGTTCAAACAATAATTTGGCTTATAAAGCTTTACTTATTTTGGACAATGCTCCCGGCCATCCTGTGCGTATTGCCGATATTGATCCTCAAATCAAAGTCGTGTTCCTGCCTCCCAACACCAATTCGTTGTTACAGCCGATGGATCAAGGAGTTATCGCGTCTTTTAAGGCCTATTATCCCAGGAGAACTTTTTCACAGGCTGTAAAGGCTAATGAAAATGATGGCATGGAGCTGAGAGATTTTTGGAAAAGTTATAATATCCTGCAATGCGTAAAAAATATTGCTACTTCATGGGATGAGGTGACACCCAACAATTTAAAAGGAGTATGGAAAAAGTTATGCCCATTTTTTTTGAGCCATCTGAAAGTTCTACATCTACAGATCAACCAAATGTCGATGAGATCACAACTGACATTGTTCATTTGGCTAACCGTTTCCCTGACATTGCAGTTACTACTGATGATATTGATGATCTGTTAAGCTCACATTCGCAAGAACTGACTGATGAAGATCTTATTGAATTGGAGGCACAAGTACAAAAGGAAGCACTCGAGTCACAAGAAATAGCTTCTTCTATTAGTGATTCTGAGAAAGAACTTACACTAAAAAAACTTTCCGTAGCCTTTGCAAATTTGAAGAATGCCATGAAAATTGTTGAAGAAAATGATCCTAATTTTGAGAGAAGTTTTAACGTTAATAACAAAATTTGTGCAGCCTATCACTGTTACCAAGATCTGTATGATAGCAAGAAGAAAGAAGCCAAGCAATCTAGAATTGATAGTTTCTTTAAGCCAAAAGTTTAATTTATTGTTTATCATTACATATGTATAAGTTTTATAATTATTATTAAAATTAATAACACACAAATACCAAAAATAACTAGCAATTTCATAAGTGCATAATATATAATTATTTTAAGAACTTACTTTTAATAATAAAGTACGTCCTTTGTTATAAATGCAGTTTTTTTATTATTTCGAGTCCGTGTGGAACCTACCCCTTGAGTTTTACATGTAAACATACGAAAAAATATGTCTCGACTTACGTCGTTTCGATTTACGTCGCGTATTTCGAGAACCTAACATGCCGTAGGTACGAGGACTGCCTGTATATCATATATATATATATATATATATATATATATATATATATATATATATATATATATATATATATATATATATATATATATATATATATATATATATATAGGGTGGTCCTTAAAATGGTCATTTTCGAATTTCCTTGCTCCCCGGGGCTCAAATGGTTCCAAATAGATAAAAAACAATTCTCTAAAAGTTTTAGTTCTTAATATTATCGTTAAGATAGAGCGCAATTCAATCAAAGGTTGTATGGGAAGAGCATGGAAAAAATTTTGAAAATTTAAAAAAAATGTTTTAGGTGTAACTTAGCGACAAATGAATGAGTTTTCTTCATTCATTTGTTCGCTAAATTACATCTAAAAAACATTTTTGAAAATTTTGAAAATTTTTTCATGCTATTTCCATACAAACCTTTGATTGAATTGCGCTCTATCTAAACGATAATATTAAGAGCTAAAACTTTCAGAGAATTGTTTTTTATCAATTTGGAACCATTTGAGCCCCTGGGAGCAAGGAAATTCGAAAATGACCATTTTAAGGACCACCCTAATATATATATGTGTGTGTGTGTGTGTGTGCGTGCTAATAAATTCGTTTTTCAAATTTTTATTGTTTATTATTATTTTTATGCCAATCCAAAATAGTCTGCAACCCCCTTTCTAGATATTTTTATCATTGTACTTCAATTTCGAATAACATAGCATTATACTTCTCTATCAATATTTAAAAATAATACTCTAAAAATAGTACGATTTTTTGTATTTACGAAAAATACACAAATATCACCAAGTATCACCAAGGGGGAGGGGTGGTCCGAAAAACCTTAAAAATGGCTTTCGTGATTAATGGACGCCCCCTAATCAATGGCATTACTCTTCATTCTGCATTTGTTTTGCCCAGCAAGCAATTTGGCGTTAACATGGTCCAGCTCTCTAGCGACTTAGCCAACACTGTGCGAGATCAATTATCGAAAGTTCAGCTCGTGATCATCGATGAAATTTCTATGGTAGGCAGTGACACGTTGAGCCGAATTGACACATGTCTCCGGCAAATCAAAGGCGTGGATGAACCATTTGGTGATGTTTCAATATTAGCGGTGAGAGACTTGAATCACTTGCCGCCAGTAATACCAAGTTTCGCGTCACAACGAGATGGAACCATTTTCAATTTTATTAATGCTCTAAATAATCTCGCTAACGACGCATTGACCAATGAAGATCTGATATTGATAAAGAAACGAGATGTGAAACCGGATGATGTAACTGAATATGCTTTCAGATTGTACGGAACGAACTAAAATGTAAGCATGTACAATGAAAAGAAAATTGAGGGCAACACCAATGTCTTAATTGTGTCAGAACCTGACAATTCATTGCCTAACAATTAAGCCGAACATCTAAAGAAATTTCTGCAAAAACTGTTGCGAACTGGAGCTGGTAAAGATATCAAACTAGAAAATAAAATAAATTATAAGATCGGCATAAAATACATGATTAATTATAACATAGATATCGAGGATGGACTTGTCAATGGAGTAATGCGGAATTTTGAGACTGGTGACTTTCAATATACAAACTAATAAACCCGAAATCGTTTGGCTCGACTTTCAGATGCAACGTGTAGGGAACAGGCAAAATGTCATTATGATTAAATGATACAACATCAAATAAACTGGAGCGAATTGCTGCTCCAATGTACAAAAAATGCAACGGTGCACAAGTATAAAGCTGTTCGCTTCATACAGGGTAATAAAACGCATTTAGCCAAAATTTTGGGTGTACTTTTTAGTACGTTACGAGCATTGATATAGCTAAGTACCCGAACGTAGTATACGCATTACACATACTATTCAATTAATAGTCACAAATTGTCTAATGGTGAGACAAATGATAACTACAGGTAGAAGAATCGTACCTCATTTTTATCACTCTGTAACTGCACAAGAGAAACCGCATTCTATTCAAAAAAATTTGAATTCCTAAAATTATTCTGTATCTTGCAACCTAAATGCTGTATTAGAATAAAAAGAGCACATAGTCACGAATAGCAAACATCCAAAATAGACCAGTATATTAATACTGGTTATACAACGAGGAATACAAGAATGATTCAAAAAGATTGAAACGAGTAAAAATCATTTGGTAGGTACTATTTCTGGATCCACAAACTTTTTTGCTAATCAAATGCAAAAAGCCAAACAGTAAGTATCATACAAATAAGCCGTAAAGAAGCAAGGGGATATAATGCGAGTTCATCCCATGTAAGAAAGAGGAGGATCATCATAAAAATCAGAGGATAAAAATCAAGCTTCAACAGAAATAGATCTTTATTTGCGTTCTACCAATATATTATGTCATGAAAATCCATGTAATTAGTGGTAAGCAAAAAAATTCAAAATTCCATGTTTGATTAAAATTTAATATTTTTTCAGAACGCCTTTTCTCCGAAGTTGGAATGGTCTACGAGAAAAAAAAGTAAATTGCTTCCCAAATATGCAGAAAAACTAGTTTTTTCCACAATAATGGCTCCCTTCTTAATTTGAGTTGTAATTAGTCTTCCTAATATATAATATAAGAAATAATATACCTCTTAAATAATATAAATCAAGATTAGGTTTGATCGGGGTTTGTATTTTTGCCATCTGTGTTGATTATAATCATTGTCCTTATAAAAGGCTGCGTTATGCAGACAATTGAACCGGTTTTACACAAGATGAAGAAGTGGAACGCGAAATGGAAAACAGTATCGTTTGTTGTGCCATCTGACATTTATGTTCACCGTCCCGAACATACTCTTATTTTATCTATGGTCCTGAAGCTCGAAAGGACAGATGTCATTGCTCAGGCAACCCTGTACACGAGGCTTTGGGAAGGACACTCATGACAGCTATGGCAACCCAGGACGCCAAGTTTTTGGAGAGAAGAAGCCGACTAACTCTCTCTGATTTGGACCGCCATAAGATACACATCGTTGACAAGAATTATTAATTTCAACTCTATATTTTTATTTTGTGAATAAACCATGTTATAAAGATTACTAAGTGTTTCAACTATTCTGAACTAAATGTATATTTATTAATTTCTACGCTAATGGTACAACAATGGTGGCAGTCGATAGGATCTAACCTTAAACAAGTAAAATAGGCCAGTGGAAATAATATACGCAGAATACGAAGATTCAACGACTTGGTAATCAGCATAATCTTGGCGAAATTTTGAAGAAATTTTGGAGAGCGGCCATTTTGTTCGCCATTACGGAGGGACGCGCCGACCGAAACAACATTCAGGAGACGCTAAAGCGATACAGACAAACTATAATAATCGTATCATTTCACTAAATTATTATTCACATTTGCAAACTTTACTAAATTCTAGATGTAATTAATAATTCATTTATATATTTTTACCAAATCTAAATTCTAACTCTTATTACTTTATATAAATCTGTGTATTATTGTCTAAGATATAACCTATATTTTCCAAACTTCAAATTATTTACTATATTTTAGAACAAATTTTAGTATTTTAGACATAATTTATAATTTATATTAAAGTTCAAATATAGAGAGATTACAAACTTTTAGAAATTTACAAACTTTTAGAAATTTACAAACTTTTAGAAAATTACAAACTTTTAGAAAATTACAAACTTTTAGAAAATTCACAAACTTTTAGAAAATTCACAAACTTTTAGAAAATTCACAAACTTAGAAATTTACAAAATTTTATATATATATATAAAATTATAGCTGTTGAGAAAAAAAAAATTGTCCATATTTTAGAATATTTCACATAACTTTGTTAAATGTTAATGACATAAAGCTTCATATTTTGTACTTAAGACCATTGTGTTTCAAGTTTTTAAAATTATTTTGTACTAATACGGTGCTTAACCATTTAGGGTTTTGATGTACAATACAAGGAACACCAGTGATCTTAGACTACCACGATAAAGGATAATTAGCAGGTCGACAGATTCCATCTTTGAGCGGTTTTTGGAGTACAATTTGGAAGGAGGTAACCAAAATTCTCTTAATTTATTGAATTCAGCTTTTAACGATCAGGTTATTATTTCTCACATACCTCAACCTACACCTGTTCACGGTTCCCATCCTGCTATTTCTCTTTGTGTTACTGAAGCCGTCAATATGTCTCACATTTCTCTTTCTGAAGCTAGAGCAATGATTCAAACCTTTGATGGTAGCGATCGTTCTAAGCTTTCTGCATTTTTAGCCAAATGCTCATACGTTTTTAAGCGCTTAGAAGAGGCAAATAAGTCCGAATTATTAGAGTATATTAAGCATATCAAACTAGAGGGTAAGGCCTTACAAGCTGTCCAATTTAAAGATTTTGAAGTCCACACTTGAAGGCTTGTACTCAGAAAAGAAGTCTTTTTCCACATTACTGTCGCAGTTCAGTCAATGTAGGCAAGGAGCCCGCGAATCGGTTTGTGATTACGAAAATAGGTTAGAACGTATTTTAACTGATTTGATTGAAGCAACAATTAAATGTAGCAAAATTCCGAATTCAAGCTCTTTTTGTAATGAACTTTTACGGGACCAAGCATTGCTTTGCCTAACTTTAATGCTCAACCTAAAGTTAAATTTGAAATCTTTTGTAACTATTGCAAGAGGACTGGGGCATTTAATCAAGGATTGTCGTAAAAGAATTTATAACGAACAACAGCGCTCTAAGGTAAACGTAGTAGAAAGTAATGTAGAGCCTGTTGCTTCAACTAGTAAAGCCGAAATTTCACACACTGTTAGAGAACTTAAGGAAGCAAATATTTCATGCGTTTTTAGCCAAAACCAACTTCCTTTTGTTAGTTTAGAAACTTTGAGTACGAATGAAAAAGACATTATTTTACTTTTAGATACTGGTGCAGAAATAAGTTTAATTAAATTAGGGATTTTAAATGACGATATTAACGTTAGGGATGGTTTAGAAAACAAAATCAAAATTTCTGGGGTCTCTGGTACAACAATAAGCACTATAGAAAAGGCCAATATAAATATTAAGTTAGGGAATAAATTAGTTAATTTTGTATTTAATGTAGTTAGTGATAAGTTGCCTATTAAAGGTCATGGTATATTGGGCATAGATTTCTTAAAAGCTTTTGGTGGAAGTATCGACATTTCAAATTCAATACTCAAATTCAATGACTCAACTATTTTGCCTTTACGATATTCCCCACCAAATATCAAACTAAATTCAAGGTCTGAAACCGTGGTTCAAATTACTACCAACACCAATGCTGTGGGAGTAATTGAAAAAACTGAATTAAGTGCAGGAGTTTTTGTTGCTAGTACCCTAGTTTCACCGTCAAATTTTGCTTGTGTAATTAATATTGTAAATTCTAATGATAAGGAAGTAGATTTAAACTTACCCATTTTTAAAGTAGATACCTTGCCAGATATTTTAGATATTTCTGAAAGCCCTAAACTTATAAATCAAATTACTTTTAATACTAATCCTAATAGAATAGACAAAATCTTTTTTGCTTTAAAAACCGATGTTTTGAATGATATTGAATGTAAATTACTTAAAGAAATCTGTACAAATTTTAGTGATATTTTTATGTCGAAGGTGACAAACTTCCCTTTTCTTCTTCTATCGAACATAGTATTCATACTCCATCTCATATTCCTCCTATTAATGTTAAGCCTTATAGTTTACCAGATCGCCATAAGAGCGAAATCAATAAACAAGTATCCGAATTATTAGAAAATGATATAATAGAACATAGTACTAGCCCTTGGAATGCGCCCTCACTTTTGGTTCCAAAGAAGTCCGATTCAGGTAATTTGAAATGGAGATTAGTTGTTGATTTTCGGAGACTTAATGAGGTTACAATAGGAGATTCGTTCCCCTTACCAAACATTTCAGAAATTCTTGACCAATTAGGCAACTCCAAATATTTTTCCACTCTTGACTTGGCTTCGGGCTTTCCCCAAATTTCAATGAGTGAGAATGATAAGTCTAAAACTGCTTTCTCAACTCAATGTTCTCATTTTCATTTTAAGCGCATGCCATATGGGTTAAAAAATGCCCCAGCAACCTTTCAAAGATTAATGAATTCCGTGTTGTCTGGGTTGCAAGGAATAAAATGTTTTGTATATTTAGACGATATTGTCATTTACTCTAATACTCTTGAGGAACATTTTAAAAGAATTAGTGAGGTATTGGAAAGGCTGCGCAGCAATAATTTACGGTTGCAGCCTCAAAAATGTAATTTCTTTTGCAAAGAGGTTTATTATTTAGGGCATATAATAACACCTTCTGGTATAAAACCTGATAACCCTAAAATCGACGCGGTAATCAATTTTCCTGTTCCGAAATCGCCAAAAGACATAAAATCATTTCTTGGACTAGCTGGCTATTATCGAAGGTTTATCGAAAACTTTTCTAAAATTTCGAGACCTTTGAGTGAGCTTTTGAAAAAATCTAAAAAATTCATATGGTCCTCATCCCAACAGCAGGCTTTTGAAACTTTAAAGAGTCATTTTAACTAGTGCCCCTGTTTTGCAATACCCGAATTTCCAACAGACGTCTAATGTAACGACTGATGCCTCTGGCAAAGCAATTGGCGCGGTTTTATCACAAGGGACATCACAGGGGAAAATTATTCCACTGTAGAAAAAGAACTATTAGCTGTTGTTTGGGCAGTGCGACATTTCAGGCCGTATATTTATGGTGTCAAATTCTTTATAGTTACCGATCATCGGCCCTTGATATGGTTAATGAATTTAAAAGAACCGGGCTCCAGACTCATGCGTTGGCGTATAAAGTTAGAGGAATATGATTATGAGATAGTTTATAAGAAGGAATCCGCCAACACCAATGCGGATGCCCTAAGTAGGATTTTTCATATAACTGGTGAAGATACGTATGATGAATTTTAGAATAATTTAAGTAACAACATTATAATTAATACTAGGGTTAAGGATTTTAAATCAGACTTTTTATTTTTAGAAAACACGTCATTTTGTATAGATTCACCTAAGGACTTTAATAGTAATAATACTTTTTTCAATAATTTTAAGATAAAATTTAATCATGTTAATGATTTAGTTACCCAACGTAAAGAAGTAGGAGATGTAGCATATATTAAGTTTAGTGACAAATATTATGTTTTTTATTTAATAACTAAATTAAGGCAACCGGATTTAGCCACTTATGAAATTTTATTTAAGTGTTTCGTTAAATTACGAGAATTATGTTTAGAATTAGATTTAAAAGATTTGGCCTTACCTTGCCTATCGATAGAAGATAGGCTAGAGCAAGGCGAAATTCGATCTATGATCAGATTTATTTTTAAAAATACTAATATCAATGTTTCAATATTCAATCGGCCTTCACCCTTTATCCCATTCAGATCAGTTAAGAATTATCAGTGAGTATCATCACACACCTTTAGGCGGTCATCAAGGATATAAACGTACTTATAAAAGAATTTTGCAAAATTACAATTGGCCGGCATTAAGAAAACAATTACGAAATTTTATTAAAGTTTGTGACATATGCCAGAGAAATAAGCTTTATAGAAAAAATAGGTATCCCATGGTTATCACAGATACGCCTGTGAAACCTTTCGAAAAATGTGCTCTGGACATCGTCGGTCCATTAACTATTACATCCAATCAGAACAAATACATTCTAACCTTTCAAGACATTTTAACAAAATTCAGTAGAGCTATTCCTATACAAAATTAGGAGCTACTATTTCCAGAGCTTTTGTAGAAGAGATAATATATCATTATGGTATCCCTTCTAAAATCCTTACCGACCAAGGAACTAATTTTTTAAGTGTACTTTTCAAAAACATTTGTAAAATTTTAAAAATAGATAAAATTCAAACTACTGCGTATCATCCAGAATCAAATGGGGCTCTTGAAAGGTCTCACCGGACTCTAGTTGAACATTTGCGTAATTTTATTAAGATGGATCAAACGGATTGGGACATTTGGCTACCCTATGCTATGTTCACATATAATACTACTCCGCATACCTCTACCGGATTCAGTCCTTTCCGATTAATGTTTGGATATAACCCAGAACTCCCATCTTCACATCCTAAACCACAATCTCCTCCATATACCTTTGATAACTATGCTGAAGAAATAAAACTTAGAATAAAATCTGCTGTTGATGTTGCCCGACAAAATCTAATTTCTTCTAAAGAACTTTCCAAACAAAATTATGATAAGTCTTCTAAAGAAGCTGAATTCAATGTTGGAGATTTGGTACTCCTGAAGAATGAATCCAATTCTAAAGGAAAGTCCCGTAAATTAGTTATGCCATGGATTGGTCCATACGAGATCCAATCAAGAGATTCACCTGTTAATTATACTTTGTTGTGTGGATCTAAATCATTAAAGGTTCATATCAATAGGATAAAACCATATGTAATATATTAGTTGTGTTAATGCTTATATTTTTGCCATTGCTAATGAAATAATGTTTTAGATTAAGAAGTTCAACTACCTCGATGTAATTTTCATAATTTTAAGTTTTTATATTTTATTATATTTTATGTCCATTTCTATTTTTTTTGGGTTGCAAATGTGAATTTCAATAATTTGTGATTTGATTTGAGATTATAGTTCTGAACCCTAGCACTATAATCTTTCCAAGGGGGATGGTGTTGTGCCATCTGACATATATGTTCACCGTCCCGAGCATACTCTTATTTTATCTATGGTCCTGAAGCTCGAAAGGACAGATGTCATTGCTCAGGCAACCCTGTACACGAGGCTTTGGAAAGGACACTCATGACAGCTATGGCAACCCAGGACGCCAAGTTTTTGGAGAGAAGAAGCCGACTAACTCTCTTTGATTTGGACCGCCATAAGATACACATCGTTGACAAGAATTATTAATTTCAACTCTATATTTTTATTTTGTGAATAAACCATGTTATAAAGATTACTAAGTGTTTCAACTATTCTGAACTAAATGTATATTTATTAATTTCTACGCTAATGGTACAACACGTTGTTCACCTTCGAGCTCTCTTTTGACCATTTATTTTGATATGTTTTGCAACATATTCAAAGAAAAGAAAGGGCGTGAAAAGTAAAATTCATACTGAAAAAGTCATGTTAAAATAAAACTGAGTGACAAACATAGGGGGTAAACGTAGAGCAAATTCTGATTACACTGTTTTATTGTTTTCAGCACTCAAGAGATGGCGTACCGTGTTCAAATATAGTTCAAATTCAAATTTCAAACCGTTCGTTAAAGCATTTTTGACATTGTTGATGTATGCATAGATCAAACTGATTATACGCTTTTAAACGATCGCGACCGAAAACACACGAAGATTTGTCGAACCTTATCAATTGTTTAATCGCCATTTTTGTAGTGAATTTGGAGTGTTATTATTGTGTTTCGTTAAGGTTAAGTGTGTTACAAATATTGTTGAAAATGGCTAAGTGTTCTGTGACACAGAAAAAATATTATGCTGCACGGCATTCCAGCTAGAAACGATAAGTTATGTATAATGTTATATTATGTTATCAATATAGGCCAAAAGGATATATCAATGTGCTTATTTAAATGTAGGTGTTTGCGGAATGGAAACAGAGGGTGAATAATCCAATGTTAGACAATGTGACTCCTTTCGCTTGTAGCAGAGCACATTTCATATGCGACGCGCATTTCACTGATATCTGCAAAGAAGAAAACCGTGGAAGAACTAACCTCAAAGTGCACGCTCTGCCGACATTGAAAATGCCAGGTTTGAAATAAAAAGCGAAAAATTTACTTTAAATGAAACATTTTCTTGTTACATGCTTTGTGGGTAATCCGTATTCGATAAAAAATTGTCTCATGGATGAAGCTAGATTCCGTGAGTAATATAATATAATTGAATTATGTGAATAAATGGAAGATATTAGATACAAAAATTATTTTAGAAAAAGGAGTGTCGATTGTAAAAAGTGCAGTAGGATCAGGGTCATATCGAATGTTAATGGATTGCAACTTGGTCTCAGGTCTTTGCAATTTGCTACATTTTTCAAGATTTATTTATATATTTCATAGCATTCATAATATTAATTACTTGTAGAGACTGTTTCCGTGTGTACTGAGATAGAAACAAGACCTGATGTCCAGATATATGATAAAAGAAGTCTTACTCCCATGGAACCAGATGAAAGGTTTCCCGTGGAATCAGGAGAAAGCCTTTCGGAAGATATATGCAATACACCAAAGCGTTCAAAACAGTTTTCAAAACCATCAATTGGATTTTCACCAGTTCATCGCCGAGGTACTTGTGTGTAAAAATTGTAGTAATAATAATTAGTGATTCAAACATTATTATATTGTATTTTCTTTATAGATGTTCTAAGGGAAAAATGCAAACTGTTGCAGAGTGTGAAACAAACACGCAGTAATACTTTGACACCTCGAGCCCACAAGATGTATATAATGTATCAAAAATATTAATACGAGAAGTTCGAAGGATTAATAAGAACCACACTAATTTAAAAGATAAAATGCGACAGAGCATTAAATGCGCTGAGAAATTCTCTTTTATTCCGTCAACAATGAATTTTAGGGCAAGGAATTTTATACAATGTCAATTGAGAGAACACATGAACAAGTCAAACGGAAGAAAGTTTTCGTTTGAAGATAAAATTCTGGCATTAACACTTTATAAAAAATCTTCAAAGCATAATTTGAAAGAAATGTTTTCAGATTCGTTCACATTATTTTTTATCAATATTTGGTGTAAAACAGTAAAAAGATATCTTACAGAAAAATATGTGAACAAAAATGAACAAGATCCTGTAAAGATAATGGCTTTAGCCAAGCATGAGAAAAGCCTCCTGGCAAATAGAGCGCGACTGAGGCAAAATAACCCTTTTATTTTTCCACGAGTGTAAAATATGATCCCATATAATATGCCATCGATTATAAAATAAATATGTTCTAATTATAATAACCAATTATAATATAAATATTTTATGTTGTAATTTGTAATGTAATTTTTTCGTTAAGTAATAATTAATTATATTTCATTAGTTTTGTTTTATTAGTTCTTGTGAAAACAAATTGTAATATACTTGTAAATATATTGTTTGCTTGAACGTTTTGTTCTCATTTCATATATTCAAATTATTTACCGTTTCTATATTAAATGTATAAACCAATAAACCTTATCTAGAATTAAAACTATAGGTAAATTTACATGCTACAGATAGTGATATCTACAGAATGCTGAAAGAATTAAAATTGATGTACGGCCGTGTTTGCCATCTGTTCATACTTGTTTATCTATGGTGACAGTCCGAAGAGCCTGTGGTCCCGTGGTAAGAACGTGGGCTAGCAAATCGGTATCAAAGCAGCTTGTTTCCAAATTTTCGCTTGAAATCATAGATTTCAAATATGATTTCAAGTGAAAATGGCCTTTCGTGGGCATAGCTGTAGTGGCAACATGTCACTTGGAAATAAAGAGGTACTAAGATTGTATCGCTTAGAAAGACAAAGGAAGTCGAGTTGTATCCCTATACAACAAGAAAATGTAAGAGCCCTGACATCGTGCAACCATGATTTGAGTGCATTTTCAACTCAACCCACGGACCTGCCTTTGGAAGAAATATTCGTAAAGAAAAATGTAATAAACAGTAAAAATATGTAAAGAAAAAGTAAAATATATGTAGTATGTAAAATAAAAGAAAAAAAAAAAAAAAGAGCACATAACCTACTTCTGTATGACACTAAAGTTACCAAAGTATTGTGCATATTTACGTGTGTCATTTACTCCCGAAAGCACGAGCTTGCGCAACCTTAAACCGAAACTATAGGTAATTATCGATAAACTCACCAAAGCGCTCCTGAAACCGCTACAAAAGAATTTTGCCTTGAAAATATAGGTATCTCAAAACTACTCCATGAATTAACACTAAGAAATACCACATCAAGCCTACTGAAATCTCTTGACAACATAGTGGGAAAAGCGGAAAGATGAATGAATATTCGTATCACTTAAAAGGAAAATCAGGGTACAAAAATTAAGAATACTGGAAAGTAACTTTTGCCACCTGAAAATGACACAGTGTGAGAAGAAAATAGAGAAGAGTGTCTGAATGACACGGATAAAACTATTATGTGTCTATGAAGCAAATAGATCAATAGACGATAAGTGGTCTTGGATTCTCCATTCTTCGGTACCTTTAGGATATAAAAGTGTAGTGTTCGCAAACATTACACAAAATATAAGAAAACAAAATGCAGACATTGATTTAACTAATAACGAAGATTTCGAAAATCATTAATTGAATAATGATTTTCTGAATTTGAACAGGAGTTATGCTATCTATTTTGTTAAACACTTTCATTGTTCAAATTAATCAGTTTGTTAGATAGCTGACAAAAAAAATTCTTGAAGTTAGTAGGAGTGAAAAGCATTGTGAGCAACTTACTCTAGAAGTAAGGAAATGCAATGTCATAAATATAAAGATGAAGAAATATGAAAGATAATGAAATTGCCAGAGCTGAACTGAAAAGAGCATGCAGTAAAAATAGCATGGAGAATATAGAAAATGTTGTGAATTCACTCACTGCGAAAGCCGAAGTAGACTAAAGGTAGAAGGTATAACCTTGACAAAAGACCCTTGGAATAGTATTATATAAACATAACCCGCCATGGTATAAATATTGGAGAGATCCGTTTTGTCCCTCCCTTGTGAATGAACTGTTTCAAAAACATTGGTAACAATTCCAAATAGCGCCGACGTGAATAAACCTTTCATGAAGACATTGAGCACTTCTATTAATAGAAACTGTGATCTTATGTTTGGAGAAATTAGCATTTCAGCAGGTATTGAATATGACACAAGGTAAGGACAGAATAACTGGCTATGAGGACAGAGAGTTTTTGTCCTCGTAGCCAGTTATTCTTTCCTCCAAGAGGAGGACAAAGTTTGCTGATCATGCATTGGATTTTATAATTACATGTATTCGTGGTCATCTTAAAGCATCAGTGGCATTTTACTTCGCTGAAAGCAGTGTTAAAAGTCCAGAAATCAAGGTTTGCTGAAATCAAAGTTATTTTTTCAAACATGCAGGAAATTGGAATCAATATTGTAGTTACAGTGTGTGATAAACATGCTACAAACGTAGCTGCAATATACATGTAGCTTAATGAGACGAGAGTTTCTTAGAGTTGATCGATTTTACAAACTTCAAGGTTTCCTTGTATACAATAGTATAAAAATAAGAATTAGAAATAAGACTTAGGAAACATGACTGTAAGCAAATACAGGCATGTGCGACATTTACTTGAGATATCTTTGAACATAATTATCCACGCACACAACATGGAAAAACGACAAATTTAGTAATAATTCAATTCAGAGATTTTCTTATTTTCAATAAAGGACGAAACAATTTTTGCATAGAAAGAGATAATGAATTATTGTTTATTCAGCATATCCATGGACTTGAGTATAATTGTTTGCTCAGCATTTACGAAAATCAATACTAAGTTAACCCTGCGTATTGCAGAAGCGATGCCTAATTTGTACTACATAGTAGCATCGTCCCAAATAAAGATTCCGCAAACCCTATCCGTTACAATATAACGATTGGTATTTAATATCCGAGAGCTCAGAAAATCTTATATGAACATTTTTGATTTTTTCGAAATGCTTTGTTAAGTTAGGTGAATTATGTTTTAATTTATTATCAGATATATTTTAAAAAACACATACGTTAATATTTCCATATAAAGGCCAGAAGTTCGATAACTGTAATAGATAAAACTTAATTTGAATGCAATATTGTGAAACTATTTAAAGGGATGGAAGACTTATTGGAAACGCATTTTTAAACTGATCGTAAAATAATTTTAATAGTGCGACTTAAATGTTTTCGATAAACATAACTTGATATATGCAATTTGTTTAAAAAAAAAGTGAAATCGCTAATAAGACATCGAAGCGAAAAGCGAAAGCAAATGAAATTAAAGAAAAATTATACATTTGTGAGTGGAAGTGGTATTTATAAATCGTTAAGTTATGAAAAACAAAATATTCAACCAGAGTTTACATAATACAAGCAACGACATAAAAAGCATAATAGGATTAAATATAAATTTAAAATTAAATATAAATTTAAAATTAAATATGTTCTACTATAAAATGTGCCAGTTATCTTGTATGGTCAAAAATAAATCTTGTGCGACGTTAAATTTGTTAAATAAAATAAAAAATAGATAAAATATAAAAGTACTTTTTACTTATAATCATTAAAGTTATTATATATTATTGTATTATATATATATATATATATCTCCCTTCCGCCTTTTTGTATTATAAACCAAGAGCAAAAAAGCGGAAGGGAGATATTTGACAACCTAATATATAATAACTAATATGATTAAATCGATTTATATTTATATTTAGCATATTAAAATATTTAAATTTGTATATTTATTGCATATTGTTAATTTGTTTGAAGTTTTCCAATTTGAAATATTGGTCAAAAACAACAAGAATACTATTATTGCGCGTTTTTCATTATGTGCAGTCTATTGAATATATAAAATTAGTTAAATGTAATTTATTGCATTGGTAAGAAATAAATTATCCTCTAAGAATTTCTTTGTATTTGCAACTATCAATCCAAATCGTTTTATCGATTTCAAATATCAGAGTGGTTACGAATCGATTTTATACGATCTTGCTTTTCCTTTGTATAATATCCATGCTGTATGGTAAGTCTTTATTTCCTTCATATATAAATTCAACAAATTCGTAATATATATTACTCAAATAATGAAGATTGGGAAAAACTTCTACTACAGATTTTGCGATCACAATTGAATTAGACAAATGAATCTTCACAACTTTGAATAATTTCTGTATGCATTGAAATATCTTCGTTTGTCAATCAATTATACCATTTGATCCATGGTTAAGAAATCCGTACTAATTAAAACAAACCTCCTGCTGGATTATGTATAGAGATGAAGAAAAATCAAATACCTTCGAGCTATTTCTATTTATTATGATGTCAACTTTTGCAAAGACCTCAAAATCATCGGATGTGTCAGAATTCCTTCTTCGACTATAATGCTCTCTTATGCTCCAAAGCCAATGTGTGGCTTTTGAAGAAATATTCCACAAAATTTTAATAATCTTCAACCGTAGATAAGTAGGTCAGTTATGTATATTTATGCCAAAATTGTGCAGAAAATAATGTGCATTATACACTTCCTCCTCCTATTATGTATTTTTCTAAGACAAGTTTCTTCCATGACATGATGTTTTATGTTTATGTTATTTCATGTAAAAGCAAAACTATACAATATTTGCCTTCTACAATATTCATACCGTCTTACATACTGAAACAATATATCAAATATTTAATATGTTTCACTGCCAGCAGTACTTATTTGTTCTTTATGAGGTTCACCAAAGTCGCAATTTGATATTATATTATCAGTCGTTACTTGAATGTTTCATCATACGTTAGTTATTGTTGACCAATTAAGTTAGTTATATATATAAATTCTTTTCATTACTGCCACATGGTACAATTATTAACAGTGCTTTTATTTCAATTCAATTGTCCATTATCTTTTGTTCCATCAAGGTAATAATTTTCTATTACATTTATAACTCTACTATCATCATAGTTTATTAATTATTTCATGTCAATACTTCCAAACTTGCTTTGTTAGCATTCAACAATTAACATTTCAGTCCATATGCTACATATTTTAACAAATTTTACATATACCAAGACCACACATATTAATTTCGAGTTTTAAAAAAATCAAAATTCAAGAAAAACACCAACACTTTACGATTAACAATACAATACAATATATAATTTAAATACTTTGACAAACTGTAATAGAATGATTTACCAACGCATATTTCTTAGATTTATTTTTGCTCAACAAAAAACTCATGAATAAATAAACGCATAATAGCACATGTAACAAAACTATTTAATATAGAGAAAAATTATAAGTTAGTAAAAACCATTTTCTCCATTTACTAAAACAACACCATTTGTGCTTTTTATGTTGTGGATTGGCATGCAAGGCTCTGTCGAATGAAAATACGATATACTATATTATTTCATTTTAAAATAATATATCAGTATATGTATTTTACTGAGCAGTTAATATCTTTCAACTAGAAAACAAGCTTTTACTTTCTGGAAAACTCAAACTTTCTTTTCAAAATGTATAATTTGACATTTCGGAAACACAATGCATCACTCCTCAGAAAGTGTTTTAATTGTCACTCCCGAAAAAAGTCGCATTCGTTTTGAAAAATAATGCACTTTTATGACAAAAACATCAAACATTTATCAAAAAAATAAATTGATCAGATATATGCTTTATACTAATTTGTGCACATTTACACCTATTTCAGTTTTTAACTCCTCTTCACTTCCTTCGATCACTTAACACACTTTATGCGGAAAGAGTAGATCTACCCGCTACTCAGACTGTTCGTTAACCCATTCAAGACGGGGATTTTTTTTTTCGAACGCGGTCCCCAAAAGCGAATGTTTTTTTTTTGTTTATACTGTTCATTTTTAATAAAAAAAACATGTTTACTACGGAAATCACCCAATTCGTAAGCAAATTTGCATAAATAAGATGATTGCTCACCGTGGGTGCAACTCGCTTCTCAGAAAAATTTTGTTGCGAGAAGCGCATTGAAAACCATGTGTACAAAGTAAAAAATACATCATTAAAATTGATAAACATTTATTTTAAAAATAATTAGATAATAACTTAACAGAATCTCGGCGACTATTTTACTCAGAATATCTGATAATTGCTCATTATTATTATTGCACACGCGGTGTGCAATCAGTCTTAAATATGTTGTTAAAGGGTACTACCCGCTGTGAAACGGCACAAGCTAGATGCAAAAATCTGATGTATCAGATATGACTTCGATACTGATAATGATAGTGATAGTGAAGACATTGTTTCGTACTAAACAAAATAGAGTTTTGCTGATTTTATCGAGGGATTCGGAAGGAAGTGAAGATGAGTGCTCTCAATGGAAAGTGATAGCGCGAATTATTGAGTCCTTTGTTGAAAATAGTGGTGTTTCTGTTATTCCCAATAATACTTGTGTAATAGATACTACAATTATTAATAGGAGACGACTTGCTAGAGCATATGGCGATAGAAACAAATCGTTATCATATGCAAAATTTGAATAGACTTAGCCACGCTGGAAATTCAATAAAGTGGAAAGATATTACTTGTAAAGATATAAAAGAGCTGGGTTTATTATTATTGATGGGTAGAGTACGCAAGGACGCTCGCGATGAGTATTGGTCGATAGATGAGACTATATCGACGCCGTTGTTTGCTCGGCTCCAGCAAATTTGAAGTTCATGGCATTTTTAAGATAACGAACAAAATGTCAAAGGGAATGATCGTCTGTGTAAATTTCGTCCCATAGTAAATTATTTTCTACCTACATTTAGAAGTATTTATGAGCCTGAGAGAGAAGCCTCGATGAAAGTGTTATGCCTTGGAAGGGTCGGCATTCATTCAAGGTATATAACGCGTCCAAAATAGTGAAATATGGAATACACATAAGAATGGTTTTCGAAGCAAAATCTGGCTACATGGCTACATATGAAACTTAAAAATATACTGTGGAGACGGCAATCGCTTGCAATCAACAATAATAGAATTATTAGAACCTTATTTGAATTTATGACACCATGTATATATGAATAATTTTTATAATAGCGTTGCCACTAGTTCAGTTTTAGAGGAAAATAAAACGAGAACTTGCGTAACTTTAAGAACCAATATAGGATCCTTCCTATAATCCTTTAAGAACCAATATAGGATCTTAAAATTTTAAAATTAAAACGAAGAGAGAAAACATTTAGAAGACGCCAAGCTATTTTACTACAATGCTGGCAATCGAAAAGAACCGTCCAAATGGTTTCCACCATTCACTCGACTGTAATGGTTGAAAGCCATAATACTGACTGGAAAACGCGTGAAAAATATGTGGAAACCCTCAAGCGTTATAGATTATAACAAATATATGTCAGATGTTGATCGTGCTGATTAGTATCTTTCATACTTCTAAATCGTTCGCCGTACAAAAAAATGGACTAAAAGAATGGTGATGTATTTAATAAATTGTGCGTTGTTTAATGCTTAAATAGTTCATAAAAAATTAAACACAAATTCCAATAAAACATATGAATGGTTTATACGTAAAGTAGCAAAAGAAATGGATAGAAATGGACAACATTACCCAACGCCGAAATATACCACCACAAACAAATTCTACAGAATATATCCCAAATAGGTTAAAAATGCACAAAATCACAAATTGGTTAAAATTTTCACAGGTAGGTCAAAGATCAACGCCAATGTATGGTTTGTTGTTAACAAAAAAAATGCTTGTCATGTTGTGTGTGCCAAATGTGCTGTGTGTCTCTTCATAAAGGGGAGTGTTTTTTTTAAATATCACACTACCAAATTATTAAAACTCAATTTGTAACATTCTATATTTAATAAACAACCATTAGTGACATAGCAATTAATATTTTTCATAATATATTTGTATAATTTGCCGTACGCAAATATTTTGTCAACAACGCACGAAAATACGAATGACGTCACCAAGAGAAAGTTGCACATACAACGATGAACGAAGAGTCTCGCGTGAAAGCACGATGCAGCATACGCTCTGGCATAAGCGTGATAAGGACGGAGGATCCTAGGGCGCTCGATGTCCTCAGCGCCTACGAACTAGCACAACGTTAGAGAGAGATGAAAGGAGTTGTGTAATTTGCACTAACCGAGAAGATAACATCTTAAACCTATGAGTCAACCCAAGTAAAAGAAAGAGGCACGATAATACACACGACTTTTGCCCTGTGACTCAGCGAAGGTGTGAGAAAAACCAAAATATTTACACATTCTACGTCATCGGAAGAGAAATGCACCATAGCCAATTACTGATGACCTCAGCGAGATGAGTTCATCATAGACCAATGACCATCTCATCCCCCGAAGATTTTGGCGAGAGGACGCGAAGGAACCACCACCCTCGCCAAGAAATCAACCCCACTACAGGAGTAGGAGAAGCCCAATTAGTATTTAAGGCCATACAAAATTAAGAAATTTATCAAAAAGTGTTTAGTCGCGTTTGCCCTAATACCTTAAGGAACTTGTCATGATTGCGCCTGCAAGATTAACGAGTTGGCTTAAGATATTAGAATAATTTTGTTAAGTTTATTATTAAAAGTTAAAAGTTATTAAGTGTAGATGTATTTAATACTTTTCTATTGTGATATTGAATGCGGCGGCATTTAATAATTTTCGGACTTTGTGAATTGAATGCGGAGGCATTTAATAATTTTCGGACTTAGTGATATTGAATACGGAGGCATTTAATAATTTTTTGGACTTTGCGAATTGAATGCGGAAGCATTTAATAATTTTCGGACTTTGTGATATTCTGTGCGGACGCACGAATAAGAAAGCTGTGTAAACTCTTAGTGCGATAAAGTAACTCTGACTTCATCAATTTTACTCCTTGTGTACGCGTAGCGTAGTTGACTTAGTGACTGTATATATATTTATATATGTTGTTCTTTCCGTGTTCTGTACCTACATACCCATAAATAAAGTGACGGTAGTGTTGAAATTGTGTTAATTCATTTATTCTAACCCTACCCCATTACAAACTGGCGCCCAACCGAGTGGCCAGAAACGGAAAAATGGCAGTTACCATGTCAGAAGAAATGTTGCAGCGACTGATCGGAGTGACAAGCGCACAATCTAACACACGGACGGACTTAGTGACCGGCAGCTTTACAACAAAGAGCTCGCGACGTGGAAGCTAAACTTTCCGAGGCAGAAAGGGGAGAGAGTAATCCGGTGGAAAGACGGAAAACCTGCTCTTTTTGCGGCCACACTGGACACACGGTCACAGAATGTCGCAAACGCCAAGGGACAAAGCAGATTCCTAAGAAGGAGGAGCCAGAAACTCGCAGCAAAGCGAGAATTTTCTGTTATGGGTGCGGCAAGGCAGGGGTTATCCGCAGCAAGTGCCCGATCTGCTCTCCCCCAACAACTGCACAGGCAGCAACCACGCAAAGAGTCATATTCTTCAGCCTGACCACGCAAGAGCCAGGAAAATGCAGCTACTGCAAGAAGAAGGGTCACTTGAAAGAATTCTGCCCTAGGCGCCTGGCCTGGATGAAAAAGCGTGATCTGAGATGGAATCGTCAACCAGGAGAATCCGCGGTTCAAGATCCTTGCTCCAGACCCGTCATTAAAGCACAAATCCAAGGCGTAATGGGTTACGCACTTGTGGACACCGGTGCAGAAAAGAGCATCGCGGGAGAAACGCTATACAAACTACTGCAGTCAACGAACCATCAATTTGAACCGTCAATAATGACAATGACGATGGCTGATGGAGAGTCGAAGCTTCGACCCATATTGAAGACGACGACCATTGTGCGGCTAGAAGACAGACCAGTGCCAACGGAATTTGTCGTGATTCCGGAAGCGAAAGGAAACTACAGCCTGCTAGGCATGGATTTCTTGCACAAAGCCGGTCTTGTGTTAAACATGAAGCACCGCATGTAGAATTTTTCGGACCAGACACAAAAGTACCCTTTCGCAGCAGAGGATGAAATTTTCGGGACAGTCGAAGTATCACAGTCAGCAGAGCATGCTAATGAGGCTGCCATGAGCGTTCCCGTACCAACACAAGAAGAGATGGACACGGATGAAACAGGTACTAGACGCACTGTTCGATGCCTGTTTTCGCTCAGCTACGCCAACGGAGAAGAAGGACAAACAGCACACTTTGGACGCGCTGTTCGATACCTGTTTTCGCTCGGCTACGATCATCCCTACAATTCACATAGCCTCTTTGAGCGCCAAGGAGCTGAGTCTGCGTGAAAATGAGAGACATCCGGTTCCAGAAGAAGATCGATGGAAGGTACAGCAGCTACTCTCCAAGAACGGTGATCTCTTCAAGGAAGCAAAAGGCCCGTGTAACCACGCCGAGCATTATATCGTCACAGGAGATTATGCACCCATCGCAATCCCACCGTACCGGTTATCACCTGCCAAACGCACTAAAAACGAAACTCGACGAAATGATCAGGCAGGATATCGTCGACGAGTGCGATTCACCATGGGCAGCTCCGGTGGTAATGGTGCCAAAGAAGGATGGCGGTACTAGTGTATGCGTAGACTACCGTAAACTCGACGCCATTACGACAGCAGACAGTTATCCTCTACCACGAATCGACGACCTGTTACATCTAACCAACCGAGCCAAGGTCATGTCGACCATAGACCTCAAGTCGGGATACTGGCAAATCTCCGTAAGGCCAGAGGACAGAGATAAGACGGCATTTGTGACTCCTTTTGAGTTATACCGATTTAAAAGAATGCCGTTCGGGCTGAAGAACGCACCAGCAACCTTCCAACGCCTCATGGACCGTCTCCGTTCCAGCCTACCCGACATACCAATTCTAAGCTACCTGGACGACCTAATAGTATTATCAGAAGACTGGATTCAACACCTTCATCATCTAGACTACTTGTTCGCGAAAATTCGGGCACTTAATCTTCGAATGAATCGCGAAAAATGTCGATTCTTCTGCACTGAAGTAAAGTACCTAGGACATATAGTGACACCCGAAGGAATTCAGACTGATCCAGATAAAGTCGCGGCCATTTTAGAAATGAAACCACCCAGGAACGTTAAGGAATTACTGACATTTCTACAAGCCTGCCCGTGGTATAGGCGATTCGTACCTGATTTTGCAAAAGTATCCCAACCTCTGAGCCAGCTAACAAAGAAAAATAACGAGTGGAAATGGGGACAGGATCAGGACAAAGCTTTTCGGCATCTCAAGGAAGCATTAATGACGAGCCCTATCCTGAGGCAGGCAGACGAGATAAAACCGTACACCCTGCGAACCGACGCAAGCAGCTACGTTCTAGGGAGAGTATTACTACAAGGAGAAGGCGCCGACGAAAGGCCAGTAGAGTATGCAAGTCGCCTATTGACTCCGGCTGAGAGGAATTATAGCACCACGGAACGCGAAGCACTGGCGGTGGTTTGGGCCGTTAACAAGTTCCGTAGATACATCGAAGGGGCCAAGATAACGGTAGCCACAGATCACAGGCCTCTAAAATGATTAATGACCCTACAATCGCCCAGTGGTCGACTGGCGCGATGGGCATTATTGCTGCAGCAGTACAACCTACAAATTGATTGCACCCCGGGAAGGATTAACGTGGTAGCAGACACGTTATCACGACCAAACATTGAAGATAAAGAAGTTACATCCGCACGGATTGGATTGGTTTCAATCAATTACCCTAGCAGAAGTGCGGCCGAAACAAGACAGGGTCAATTTGAGGACAATAAATTGCAAGAAATAATCAATGCGTTTGAAACGACCGAAGACCGGTAGGACTACCAAAGGTGGACGGAGCGAGGATACCTAATGTATCAAGGGGTATTATACAGGTACAATCCAGACTCTGGCGCGGAGGAACCACAGCTGGTGGTCCCGGCACATAAAGTTAAAGATATTCTGCACAAATATCACAACGCCTCAACCGCAGGACACACTGGTATTGAACGTACAATAGGGCGAATCAGCCAAAGGTACTATTGGTCAAGTATGCGACGCGACGTAATGGCCCATTTAAAGGATTGCGTGGAGTGCCAGCGGTACAAAGCCACGAATCAGAAGCCGGCGGGATTGATACAGACACATTTATAGACATTTAATAATTTTCGGACTTTGTGATATTCTGTGCGGACGCATGTGTAAACTCTTAGTGCGATAAAGTAGCTCTGACTTTATCAATTTTACCCCTTGTGTACGCGTAGCGTAGTTGACTTAGTGACTGTATATATATTTATATATGTTCTTTCCGTGTTCTGTACCTACATACCCATAAATAAAGTGACGGTAGTGTTGAAATTGTGTTAATTCATTTATTCTAACCCTACCCCATTACAAATTATATTATTGTATCATTTAATTTATTTAATATTTTTAATAAAATAACTTTCCTATGTTTTGTTTTAATAATTTTCATGTTTACATTCATTTTTTATATCAGTGACTAAACTTATATAGAATTGCGTAAAAAAACGTATAACAAACTTTTCTTTGTTTTTTGATTTATTGATTTTTATTATTAAATTCATTTTTTTATTTCAGAGACTAAAATTACGTAAGAAAACGTATAGAAAACTTTTCTGTGTATTTTGTTTTAAATTTTCAGGATTAATTTTGATCTCAACAAGATGGCGGTCGACGTAGAGCTTTCGACACTATAGATCATGGCATATTACTCAATAAACTAATAGATTAGGGCGTAGAGGGTTTGTCGTACAGCATTATCAAAAATTTCCTCATAGTGAAGGATGTAGCATAACCTGTAGAGACCCACAAGGTTCTGTATTAGGACCTTTATCATATCTATTATACACCAATAACCTTAAAGACGCAAAATTAAAGGGAAAATACATATTATATGCAGACGATACTGCCATAGTATATGCAGGTAAGGATAAAAAAAGACTCGAAGATACTATAAACACGGATATGAAAATATACACCGAGTGGCTAACTGAAAATAAACTAACAATTAACACCGATAAAACAAAATACATATATTTCAAACATAGAAAAAATACTGAGAACACATCGATAAAACAAACTACATATATTTCAAACATAGAAAAAATACCGAGAAATAGAAGAGTAAATAATAGAGAAATAGAAGAAGTGGAAAGCACACAATAGAAAGAAGAATTTGAGAGAAAATGTCATATGGAGTTCTAGCAAAATATATAACGAATTGCCAAACGATATTAAGATGACAAATGATGACAATAAATTTAAAAGAAAAATAAAGAAATACTATAAGAAAATTGAAGACAAAAAAACTGAAGAGTTATATATAAAGATATTTTAATTATAATAGATATTATATTAATGAAATAGTCAAATAAAATATATATATATAAAATATGAAAACTGTTTTTCATAATCTCTCATTCCAGGCACCACTATCTGACCTAGATATGAAAATAATGTATATATATATATATATATATATATATACGAGTATATATATATATATATATATATATATATATAAAGCGAAAGGTTCTTCTTCAGATGGTGAAATAATATGATAAAATTGTTTCTTGGGCATCCATCCAATAATTAAAAAACAGTTTTATTGAAAAATGTTTTTATTAAGGGAACATACGTTTCGGGTCCAGATTTGACCCATCTTCAGTGCTACAAATAATTATATCAGGGTTACAAATTAAAACAATATAAAAAATAATATAAAAGATACATAATTACAGACAAAACTTTTATCGTTTTCAGTTATTATCTATACTTTTTCTTAATATAATTCTCTATTCACATATTTTTTACATTGTTCTATCTTGGTTTTATTATGTTTCTATATTTTAATTTGATCCACATATTTCATTTTGATCCAGCTTTGTTCAACCGTCTGATTATGGATGACTTACACACTTAAAAAAATTTTCTATGTTCCTTGCGCATGATCGCTGGAAAATTCTTCATAACTGTAACCTCTAAAATTCTCTCTATCCCGTTCTCTCATCCAATGACGATACAGTTTCCACTATTTTCCGCTGCAAACACGTAGGCCCACATTTTACTTTCGTTTACACACACGTAACTCTGTCTCCAAACTAACAAGATGTGCTTTTGGAATAAACTTTTTTATAATAAAACATATTATTTATTTTAATTTTTACAATTTTCAAAATTTTCATAACTTGATGTTTTTTCAATTTTTTATTTCATACTTATTTTTTTTCGTTGCAATTTTGTGTTTGTGCTTTGTGTTATTTTTTTAAAATTTATTTGTATGGTGAGTTTCTTTACATTTGTTTATTTTATGTTGTTTTTTCATATATACTTTTCATATACATTGTTTCTACTTATTTTTGTCTGTAATTATGTATCTTTTATATTATTTTTTATATTGTTTTAATTTGTAACCCTGATATAATTATTTGTAGCACTGAAGATGGGTCAAATCTGGACCCGAAACGTATGTTCCCTTAATAAAAACATTTTTCAATAAAACTGTTTTTTAATTATTGGATGGATGCCCAAGAAACAATTTTATTATATATATATATATATATATATATATATATATATATATATATATATATATATATATATATATATATATATATTGAATGGTAGAGTCTTGGATTTGTGTATATTTTGTAGAGTTTCGAACAAGAATCCAAAAATAATACAAAATAAAAAACAAGAAAAGTTTTTAAAAAAACAATTTCTTTATTTAATTATTTGTTTATTGTCGACGTTTCGGAACTAGGTACGTTCCATCTTCAGGACATCTGTCAAGAAACATGATCTTGATGAGATTTTAGCAAACAATATGTTTAGGAAAAGAAAATAGATTTTTCTTAAATAATGAATTAATTGCAAAAAAATATAATAATGTACAGAAATATGATAATATGTTCAAAATGAAAATGATAAAAATGATAAAAATAAATGAGTGGATTATCAGAACAGGATATTAAACATAATAGAAAATTTTTTGAAAGTTATGGAAAATTTTTTAAGAAAAGGTTAATGACAAAGTTGAATTAATTACCTGTATGTTTGAATATTTGTTAGCACTTTTTCACTAAACAAGCTTTTTTAACAAAAATGAATTTGTGAGTTAATTTTCCGCCGAATAATTAGATTTTGTAAATCAAAATTACTAAAAGATTTGTCTTTTTTAAAATTATTATTTGAAAACACAACTTTTGTTAGAAGAAAACATTTTAGTATCAGGCTCATCCTTACACTCCTTCAACCAATTCTTTACGAACATTAAATCCCCTACCCCATCCAATCTCAATACTAATGTAGTATATTCTGTTTCTTGTAATGACTGTGCTTTTCAATATATTGGACAAACCTCCCAATATGTACACAAGAGAATGAGACAACATGAACTAAGTGTGGTCCACCATAAACAAAAAAATTTCAAAAGTACCCTAGTACAACACTCTATAGAAAACGCCCATTCATTTAATTTCACTCCAAAGATTTTATATCATGAAAGTTGCATCTTTAGAAGGTTATTCGCGGAGAGTTGTCTCATTCTCATAAATGTTTCTAACAGTGTCAACATTAGATCAGATCACAACCTATTACATGATTCATATTTAAATTTTTTACACTTTTTGACAAACAATTAATATCGACTTCCCTTTAAGATCAACAATTTAAGTATTCACACCCTAACATATAAAAACACACACATACAATCTCACATCTCTCGTTCAAGTGTTTACACGTGTTACAAAGGACACACCAGTTTCAATTAGTTAATTTTCGAAAGCCAATCGAACAACATCCAGAGAACAATATTATTAGTGTTTTCAAATAATAATTTTAAAAAAGACAAATCTTTTAGTAATTTTGATTTACAAAATCTAATTATTCGGCGGAAAATTAACTCACAAATTCATTTTTGTTAAAAAAGCTTGTTTAGTGAAAAAGTGCTAACAAATATTCAAACATACAGGTAATTAATTCAACTTTGTCATTAACCTTTTCTTAAAAAATTTCCATAACTTTCAAAAAATTTTCTATTATGTTTAATATCCTGTTCTGATAATCCACTCATTTATTTTTATCATTTTTATCATTTTCATTTTGAACATATTATCATATTTCTGTACATTATTATATTTTTTTTGCAATTAATTCATTATTTAAGAAAAATCTATTTTCTTTTCCTAAACATATTGTTTGCTAAAATCTCATCAAGATCATGTTTCTTGACAGATGTCCTGAAGATGGAACGTACCTAGTTCCGAAACGTCGACAATAAACAAATAATTAAATAAAGAAATTGTTTTTTTAAAAACTTTTCTTGTTTTTTATTTTGTATTATTTTTGGATTCTTGTTCGAAACTCTACAAAATATATATATATATATATATATATATATATATATATAATAAATGAATAAAAAAAATTTACATCATTGCATAATGATATTCAAGTTTATTTGCTAATATTTTACCTTCAATATTGATAGTTTTACCCCATAATAACAAATATTGTAATATTTACTACTACGTATGAGGTTAGGCAGTCAGTAATGTACGTAAAAGACTGTGCTTTAAAGCACATTTAAAGCATGATTTCAGGCCATGCTCATGCAATCGCACCGCTGTAAAAAACCCGCTAAGGGTGTAAGATAGCCCGAAATCCTATCCGACGAAAGTGTGTTAAAGTTAAATATAATTTATTCTCTACCAGGTTATGTATTTCGTGCATTTTTTATTTTATTTTTTTCATAATCCCCCAAGACTTTGTTTGCAGGTACATCTACTAAGTCACAAAGAATAATATACCCCATTTTCAAAGTTTTTTGATAGAAGAAAGATTCAATTTGCATGTCTCTCCTGATTGATATTCACATTGAATGATGATGGTCATGTTCTTGTCGATTATTGGAAGACTTATTTGAAATATGACCAACTGCCTAAATATTGACCAATAGACAAGAATTTGCCGAGGAATACTCAGTTTGCTTTTGTTTTAGATTATTCAGAACCCCTACATGATTGTTGAGTTAATGTTAATGCCAGCAATTGGTACAACAGTACTGAAAGAACATTTTTATACCCTATTTATAACGATATGGTTTTCTAGTATCGATCAGTGAAGGAGATTAGAGAACCTTATAGGCCGCTGAATGAATAGTGTGTAAAGTTGTGCTAATTTTTGGCATCGACCAGTGAGTAAAGTGGAATAATTGATAATAAATGCACGAAGAATATTTGTAATATATCGTGTTTGCAGATGTATTTCAGTTGGCAATGCAGAAGGTAAAGAAAGCTGAGAACCACTCTGACATCACATCGGACATAGAATTGCAAAGGATCCAGAGACGTGATCGAAAAAGAATTCACCGCAGCAGTGAAGAGGAAATAGAGAAATTAGAGCCCAGTATTTTACCACCACCATCTGAGGTATCGTGAGTTGCCAATAATATACCAGCGATTCATAGATGGCCCAGAAAGTGAAAATATTAAGTAAATTCAGTTTTTAATTGACACAAATGTAGCGAAGAATATATTTTAGGTTTTCAAGCTCACTATCATTACAGGACACACCTAGACCCACTGCCAAAAGATTGATGTTTAATCCTAGTAACTATTGTATTGAAAACACATAATAATAATTTTGAGGAATTAACATACGCAAAACATAATAATAAATTTAAGAATCACCTACGTTTTTTATTGTGGGAACTATGAAGCAGCTGGGAGCAGTAGGGTCGGAGAATAAAGGTCGGATATTCAAGCAGATAATTTGTAAATTGATACTAATTTAATGTAATGTAAATATATGTTATAAAAATAATGAAAAAGTTTAACAAAAATAGACTCTCAAGAACAAATCAAGAGAGGGTAAAAGAATGTAAGAAGTAGTATTACAAGAAATAAAGAGGAAACCACAAAGATTTCCTCACATTTCAAAGATCCAAATGCAATTGCAGAGGATCACTGCATTGCTCAATTCAGTGGTCAACAAACCGCAACAAAGAAACGAGAACAGTGTGGATAATTGGGAAGATCTGTTTAGATTGTAGCCTGTGGCAAATTGCAACCTATTGGGTGATTTTGAGGAATTCCTCAAAACTGAGGCAACAAAACAGAGGTTTGTAAATATATACTTGTTAAAATTGATGGTGAGTATGTATTAATGATATGCTGTTTTTATTTTAAGAAAACACGGCTTGCTCGTATTGGCGGTCATTGTCCAAGAGTGGCAACCGTATCAATATCAAAGACAATATTCACTGATGCGGTTCCCAAGAAGAACAGCTGAGGCGGGAGCAAAGGCATGAAGAATTTTTCAATACTCCGTTTTGTAAAATTTATAAAACGTCATAGTGGCGTTCTTATAATAGTAAAATAATGAAACTGTTCACTTAAAATATTTGTATTAATTTTCTTAAACTAACAATGATTTCCGAGATTGTAGCTGAAATGATTTTAACAGTCATTCAAGTGTCGGAGGCTCAAGTGGAAGATTATATTAGAGAAGGCTTCATCGCACACAGGACAGGTACACTAGGAATGAAGAGAAGACCAGAAGACAGAATTAGTTTTTGAATTTAGTTAAGTTTATTTGAATAAATACTTAGGTTTCTTATTGTGTTATTTTTTTAGGTTAGGTTTATTGTATACTTGTATATTGTAATTGTAAAATTTTCAATAATATTAAATGTATTATAATATATGACAGTGAAACGCTTATATATTTTTTACTTTCCTAAAAAAAAATATTATTTTAACGTAAAATTGCATTATCAATTCATTGAATATTCATTTCAGATTTTTTAATTAATTTAAAAAAAAAAAATTACGATCCATTTTCAACTCATATTTGACCTAGAATCGAATGATGTTCAGTCCATATACCAAATTTTGACCTATGATCAAACAATTTTCAACCGATTTGCCAAATTTTAAGCTGTAATCGAAATATTTTCAACGTATGTGCCAAGTTTTAACCTATTGATCAAATTATTTTCAATGAATGTGCCAAATTTTGACCTCTGATCAAACTTTTCTCAACCTGTAATATATGCCAAAAAGGTTGACAAATATCGCAACTGGGACCGGACTGTAAGTTAACCGATCGACTAACCGCAGGTCGCCCCTGGCTCTCATCCACAGGTAGGTCCTTGAGACGATGTTTATATCCATTAATATCCATTGCGATAAAAAACATGCAGATACTTACATCCACAAATTCTTACTCAAGGTACCTCATGTAGTTATTAAACATTGGATGGTTTTGTACAATAAAACATTCACATAGGTCTCCATCATGTAGAATAGAGTTTCTTCGACGACAGCTGAAATTATAAAATATTTCAGTAATTCATATAGATATAAAAATATTATTTTAATATAGCTTAAAAAGAAGAAAATAAGTACCCACGAAAGAAAATATTTGGAATTATAGCATAAGTATTAGCCATAACCTAACTCTTGAAATGATATCCACAAACAACAAATTGCCTACGCACCTAATAATCATAAATACGAGGAATATTAGGTTTTAAATTAAAACAACAATTCACGGCAATAAATATAACCATAAATATAAAAACGAACGTTATTAACGAATATTTCTCATACCAAATCAATGCAAAAGTGAAATAGGATGCTGTCAAAGTTCTTTGCTTTTGTCATGTACTAAATAAATAAGCAAAATTATCAATCCATCAAAGTACTAACCAAAACCTTTGCCATCGCCAATGTAGATCATTAATTGTGCACTAAATCACTAAATTGAAACAAAATCGGACTGAAAATCAGAACCATATACTCTTCTTTTATCTATGATCAGTACAAGAACACACTTGTTGAATCTAATGCGAGATGCGAAAACCATCAACGACATATGTATGTACATAGATAACGAATGCTAATAACAGTAGAGCGAACAGCAAACGTAAGGGTGTCGGCACACCTGTCAAAAACGAGAAAGCGCAACGGCGCTACGATAAAACATTAAAACGGTGATCTTATGTGAGATTAACAATTCCGTTATAATTGTTTATCTATGGTTCCGAAAGATTTTTATTTCATACTAGCTGACCCGGCAAACGTTGTTTTGCTAAAAAGGAGAACCCGCGCGTTGCTCGTCTCGGATTTTGATGAAACTTGGCACAATGGTAGATTTGATGCACAAACTGACTCCGGTAAAATATTAGAGGCCTATGAAAAGCGGTTTAATTATAAAAATTAATTAAAGTTTGCATTGTAGCAGCGCGCGGCATGCATAGCTTGCGATGTTTTTCCTTATCAACAGCAGATTGGCCGAGTGGCTATCGTCGTGGAGTACTAATTTTTGCTCTGGGGTTCAATTCCCGATACAGATTTATTTTTTTTATTTTTTTTATTTGATATTTATAATTTCACGTGTAAATAATATCAAAATTTATTTGATTTTTTAATTAATTTTATATTTTTCGCTAAATATTCTATAATAAAGTCCTCCGTAATACCGGTAAATTTTTATTTTGATATTACTTATGAAACTTACGATCATATAAATGTTAAGTGATTCCTGAAACATTATAATTTTGTATTAATATCAGCAATAATACGGAAGAAGAGATATAATTTATTTCCAATTAAAAACTATTCCAATCAAAATAAAAATTTACCGGTATTGCCGAGGACTTTATTATAGAATATTTAGCAAAAATATAAAATTAATTAAAAAATCAAATAAATTTTGATATTATTTACACGTGAAATTATAAATATCAAATAAAAAAAAATAAAAAAAAATATATCTGAATCGGGAATTGAACCCCGGAGCAAAAATTAGTATTCCACGACGATAGCCACTCGGCCAATCTGCTGTTGATAAGGAAAAACATCGCAAGCTATGCATGCCGCGCGCTGCTATAATGCAAACTTTAATTAATTTTTATAATTAAACCGCTTTTCATAGGCCTCTAATATTTTACCGGAGTCAGTTTGGGCATCAAATCTACCATTGTGCCAAGTTTCATCAAAATCCGAGACGAGCAACGCGCGGGTTCTCCTTTTAAGTATTTTTAAACAATTTCTAGAGAATCAAGAAAATTAATGCTTTATTTTAAGTGCATAAGGATGTGTAGTGTATAATGAACGTCTACTTGTTCAATATTATATAATTTATATTAACATTATTCGTTTGCCCATATTTTGTTAATACAATCGAACTGGAGTTTTATACACTTTCTATGAAAAACGTATATAACTATGGTATAATCCTATCCAAATTTTTTTGGGGTCTTTCGACTCATTCGTTTTTCTTTTATGCTGTTTTTTAAAAATTTGTTATCTAGTCCATTTTACCCCATAGGCGGGGTAACTTGGGACAGCCAGATGGCAAACAGGTTCAATGTCTTATTTTAATTTAAAATGTATTTTACAAAATAATTACATTATTCAAGTAATGCAGAATATAAATTCGAATTTGTATTATCAGCTATAACCTTCTTATTTAATTTGTTGACTGTTATAACTCGAAATAAATTATTCGACAATGTCCCCTGCACTTAATTCAAAATTTAGATTATTAATTTGAATAACTTAAATAAAATTAATAATAATATAAAAATATTTTATGAATGCGAATGAGTATAAATTATACAAAGTTTTTTAAGAGTACTGACTTTGAAAAAAATATGATTTGCGAAGCAAATGTGCCATGAGGCCAAAAATTTATTTTATATTAACATTTCAAAAAAGTTGATATTTTGAGATTCAAATAATAATTGCGACCCGTTTAATAATGTTTTATAAGTATAAATAAAATAACAAACTACAAATAAATAGTATTCAATAATATTCATTTAAAACACCATATTAAAATTTAGAGCTGTGAAAGGGATCCGGGTCCAGCGCGGTTCCGGTTCTGGAACCGGTTCCATTTTTTTTTAATTTTTTTTTGTCACCTACAACGTTTTATTTTTACATCCTATATTATTATTTCTAATTCTTAATAATTTTAATTCAACATTTCAAAAATTCAAATATAATAAACTCAAGAGATTATTTATTTCCATTTCAAAGCCTAATTTCGATTCAAAATTAATTAACTTATTCGAATTAAGAAGTTAAACCAATTATAACTTTCGCGAAGGAGTATTTTGTTTGTTTGTTTGTGTTCATTCAAAACCTTTTCTTAAAAAAAATTAAATCGATTTCGAATATTACTATTCGAAAAATTTGGGGATGTACTGATTAGTACATCGAACGGGTATTTTCTTCGTGATCAACCGTTAAAATATTTTATTTACGATTTTAATTAAATCCACAATGATTTTTTACCAATAATAATAATGAATTATAAATTAAGTACATTTCAGTTCAATATTCAGCTTTAAGAATTTATAAATTTATTAATTTTGGTTAATAAATCGTTACCGAATATGTACACTCAACTTATGCAAAGGCAAAGGAGACGTGTTGCGACACAATATAAAAAATTAAACATTGTTATATGTATTAGTCTGAATCTTTTCATTGCGAGCCATCAGTCTTTAGCCCATAAATATTGATTTTAATGACTTGTCCAAATCATTCTTTGACAATTGTTTTCAGAAAGAACCCCAACTATTTTCAATAGATCCGTCTAATTATTATTTCTGAAACTAAATATTTATCCATTTCAACAACATTCCAAACGATATAGAAGTTAATATAAACACTTCTATTCTGTTTTTAAAATTGTCAATTTTTTAAAAAATAAAATCAGTTCATGTAACATATATTACTTTATGTTTCAATTATATTTTATTTTATATATTTGTTATTTATATATGAAACACTATTTTAAAATATGCAATATTTCAAAATTAATTAGTAAACTCAAAGGAATTTTTGAAATTTGTTGTTTTACGATTTATGAGGCTGCCTGCTTTCGTTCGCGGCATTTTACAAATCCAAAGTGACCTACCTTTAGATAAATTGGCAATCACAGCGGACAAAATACTAAAAGCTCAACCGTTGGTTCCGCATGTAGACTAAACAAAGCAGCCACACCACAATCAATCTACCGACACATCCACTACAAAAACACCCTGGACGATTTAACAAAACAGGTACGAAATTTGCAAGAAAAAATTCGACGTTTAGGTAGATCAAGATCGAGAAGCAGCGAACGACAAGAAACCACGAAATGCTGGTATCATCAGCAATTTGGAAAAAAGGCAAACAATATCAAAAACCATGTACGTGAATAGCAGAATACGCAGCACAAAAAACGAGGAACCGATCAGTAGTGGCAACAACTGAATATCAATCCGCTAAAGGTCGCCTTTTTGTTCTTGGTAAGAATAATAACACCAAATTTCTTATAGATACCGGTTCAGACGTTCAGGAGAGCCTTCAATAAATGGAACAAAATCAGAGTATGAACTACAAGCTGCCAATGGTACTCTCAATTCGAACGTACGGACTAAAGAATTGTGTCTTAATCTCGGGCTGCGAAGACAGTTTGACTGGAAATTCATTATCGCAGACGTGGATACACCAATAGTAGGTTCGGATTTCTTAGCATTTTTGGGCTTCTACTAGATTGCCGAAATAAACGCCTAGTCGATGGAAGAACTGGGTTACACACACCGCATGTATAACTCATACATCACACCAAGAGAGCGTTAAAATACTCATACACAAGGATCCGACAATTCAAAAACTACTATCAGAATTCCCAAATCAAATCAAACCATCCGACGCACTGCGTAAACCCCTCCACAGCACAAGACATTCCATTATTACAACGCCAGGCCCACCT
>NW_020538447.1:0-16130 GCF_003426905.1 Ctenocephalides felis
TGCTTTGTGTTATTTTTTTAAATTTATTTGTATGGTGAGTTTCTTTACATTTGTTTATTTTATGTTGTTTTTTCATATATACTTTTCATATACATTGTTTCTACTTATTTTTGTCTGTAATATGTATCTTTTATATATTTTTATAGTTTTTTTATATTGTTTTAATTTGTAACCCTGATATATTATTTTAGCACTGAAGATGGGTCAAATCTGGACCCGAAACGTATGTTCCCTTAATAAAAACATTTTTCAATAAAACTGTTTTTTAATTATTGGATGGATGCCCAAGAAACAATTTTATCATATATATATATATATATATATATATATATATATATATATATATATATATATGAATGGTAGAGTCTTGGATTTGTGTATATTTTGTAGAGTTTCGAACAAGAATCCAAAAATAATACAAAATAAAAAACAAGAAAAGTTTTTAAAAAAACAATTTCTTTATTTAATTATTTGTTTATTGTCGACGTTTCGGAACTAGGTACGTTCCATCTTCAGGACATCTGTCAAGAAACATGATCTTGATGAGATTTTAGCAAACAATATGTTTAGGAAAAGAAAATAGATTTTTCTTAAATAATGAATTAATTGCAAAAAAATATAATAATGTACAGAAATATGATAATATGTTCAAAATGAAAATGATAAAAATGATAAAAATAAATGAGTGGATTATCAGAACAGGATATTAAACATAATAGAAAATTTTTTGAAAGTTATGGAAAATTTTTTAAGAAAAGGTTAATGACAAAGTTGAATTAATTACCTGTATGTTTGAATATTTGTTAGCACTTTTTCACTAAACAAGCTTTTTTAACAAAAATGAATTTGTGAGTTAATTTTCCGCCGAATAATTAGATTTTGTAAATCAAAATTACTAAAAGATTTGTCTTTTTTAAAATTATTATTTGAAAACACAACTTTTGTTAGAAGAAAACATTTTAGTATCAGGCTCATCCTTACACTCCTTCAACCAATTCTTTACGAACATTAAATCCCCTACCCCATCCAATCTCAATACTAATGTAGTATATTCTGTTTCTTGTAATGACTGTGCTTTTCAATATATTGGACAAACCTCCCAATATGTACACAAGAGAATGAGACAACATGAACTAAGTGTGGTCCACCATAAACAAAAAAATTTCAAAAGTACCCTAGTACAACACTCTATAGAAAACGCCCATTCATTTAATTTCACTCCAAAGATTTTATATCATGAAAGTTGCATCTTTAGAAGGTTATTCGCGGAGAGTTGTCTCATTCTCATAAATGTTTCTAACAGTGTCAACATTAGATCAGATCACAACCTATTACATGATTCATATTTAAATTTTTTACACTTTTTGACAAACAATTAATATCGACTTCCCTTTAAGATCAACAATTTAAGTATTCACACCCTAACATATAAAAACACACACATACAATCTCACATCTCTCGTTCAAGTGTTTACACGTGTTACAAAGGACACACCAGTTTCAATTAGTTAATTTTCGAAAGCCAATCGAACAACATCCAGAGAACAATATTATTAGTGTTTTCAAATAATAATTTTAAAAAAGACAAATCTTTTAGTAATTTTGATTTACAAAATCTAATTATTCGGCGGAAAATTAACTCACAAATTCATTTTTGTTAAAAAAGCTTGTTTAGTGAAAAAGTGCTAACAAATATTCAAACATACAGGTAATTAATTCAACTTTGTCATTAACCTTTTCTTAAAAAATTTCCATAACTTTCAAAAAATTTTCTATTATGTTTAATATCCTGTTCTGATAATCCACTCATTTATTTTTATCATTTTTATCATTTTCATTTTGAACATATTATCATATTTCTGTACATTATTATATTTTTTTTGCAATTAATTCATTATTTAAGAAAAATCTATTTTCTTTTCCTAAACATATTGTTTGCTAAAATCTCATCAAGATCATGTTTCTTGACAGATGTCCTGAAGATGGAACGTACCTAGTTCCGAAACGTCGACAATAGAAAGTTTTTTTAAAAACTTTTCTTGTTTTTTATTTTGTATTATTTTTGGATTCTTGTTCGAAACTCTACAAAATATATATATATATATATATATATATATATATATATAAATAAATGAATAAAAAAAATTTACATCATTGCATAATGATATTCAAGTTTATTTGCTAATATTTTACCTTCAATATTGATAGTTTTACCCCATAATAACAAATATTGTAATATTTACTACTACGTATGAGGTTAGGCAGTCAGTAATGTACGTAAAAGACTGTGCTTTAAAGCACATTTAAAGCATGATTTCAGGCCATGCTCATGCAATCGCACCGCTGTAAAAAACCCGCTAAGGGTGTAAGATAGCCCGAAATCCTATCCGACGAAAGTGTGTTAAAGTTAAATATAATTTATTCTCTACCAGGTTATGTATTTCGTGCATTTTTTATTTTATTTTTTTCATAATCCCCCAAGACTTTGTTTGCAGGTACATCTACTAAGTCACAAAGAATAATATACCCCATTTTCAAAGTTTTTTGATAGAAGAAAGATTCAATTTGCATGTCTCTCCTGATTGATATTCACATTGAATGATGATGGTCATGTTCTTGTCGATTATTGGAAGACTTATTTGAAATATGACCAACTGCCTAAATATTGACCAATAGACAAGAATTTGCCGAGGAATACTCAGTTTGCTTTTGTTTTAGATTATTCAGAACCCCTACATGATTGTTGAGTTAATGTTAATGCCAGCAATTGGTACAACAGTACTGAAAGAACATTTTTATACCCTATTTATAACGATATGGTTTTCTAGTATCGATCAGTGAAGGAGATTAGAGAACCTTATAGGCCGCTGAATGAATAGTGTGTAAAGTTGTGCTAATTTTTGGCATCGACCAGTGAGTAAAGTGGAATAATTGATAATAAATGCACGAAGAATATTTGTAATATATCGTGTTTGCAGATGTATTTCAGTTGGCAATGCAGAAGGTAAAGAAAGCTGAGAACCACTCTGACATCACATCGGACATAGAATTGCAAAGGATCCAGAGACGTGATCGAAAAAGAATTCACCGCAGCAGTGAAGAGGAAATAGAGAAATTAGAGCCCAGTATTTTACCACCACCATCTGAGGTATCGTGAGTTGCCAATAATATACCAGCGATTCATAGATGGCCCAGAAAGTGAAAATATTAAGTAAATTCAGTTTTTAATTGACACAAATGTAGCGAAGAATATATTTTAGGTTTTCAAGCTCACTATCATTACAGGACACACCTAGACCCACTGCCAAAAGATTGATGTTTAATCCTAGTAACTATTGTATTGAAAACACATAATAATAATTTTGAGGAATTAACATACGCAAAACATAATAATAAATTTAAGAATCACCTACGTTTTTTATTGTGGGAACTATGAAGCAGCTGGGAGCAGTAGGGTCGGAGAATAAAGGTCGGATATTCAAGCAGATAATTTGTAAATTGATACTAATTTAATGTAATGTAAATATATGTTATAAAAATAATGAAAAAGTTTAACAAAAATAGACTCTCAAGAACAAATCAAGAGAGGGTAAAAGAATGTAAGAAGTAGTATTACAAGAAATAAAGAGGAAACCACAAAGATTTCCTCACATTTCAAAGATCCAAATGCAATTGCAGAGGATCACTGCATTGCTCAATTCAGTGGTCAACAAACCGCAACAAAGAAACGAGAACAGTGTGGATAATTGGGAAGATCTGTTTAGATTGTAGCCTGTGGCAAATTGCAACCTATTGGGTGATTTTGAGGAATTCCTCAAAACTGAGGCAACAAAACAGAGGTTTGTAAATATATACTTGTTAAAATTGATGGTGAGTATGTATTAATGATATGCTGTTTTTATTTTAAGAAAACACGGCTTGCTCGTATTGGCGGTCATTGTCCAAGAGTGGCAACCGTATCAATATCAAAGACAATATTCACTGATGCGGTTCCCAAGAAGAACAGCTGAGGCGGGAGCAAAGGCATGAAGAATTTTTCAATACTCCGTTTTGTAAAATTTATAAAACGTCATAGTGGCGTTCTTATAATAGTAAAATAATGAAACTGTTCACTTAAAATATTTGTATTAATTTTCTTAAACTAACAATGATTTCCGAGATTGTAGCTGAAATGATTTTAACAGTCATTCAAGTGTCGGAGGCTCAAGTGGAAGATTATATTAGAGAAGGCTTCATCGCACACAGGACAGGTACACTAGGAATGAAGAGAAGACCAGAAGACAGAATTAGTTTTTGAATTTAGTTAAGTTTATTTGAATAAATACTTAGGTTTCTTATTGTGTTATTTTTTTAGGTTAGGTTTATTGTATACTTGTATATTGTAATTGTAAAATTTTCAATAATATTAAATGTATTATAATATATGACAGTGAAACGCTTATATATTTTTTACTTTCCTAAAAAAAAATATTATTTTAACGTAAAATTGCATTATCAATTCATTGAATATTCATTTCAGATTTTTTAATTAATTTAAAAAAAAAAAAATTACGATCCATTTTCAACTCATATTTGACCTAGAATCGAATGATGTTCAGTCCATATACCAAATTTTGACCTATGATCAAACAATTTTCAACCGATTTGCCAAATTTTAAGCTGTAATCGAAATATTTTCAACGTATGTGCCAAGTTTTAACCTATTGATCAAATTATTTTCAATGAATGTGCCAAATTTTGACCTCTGATCAAACTTTTCTCAACCTGTAATATATGCCAAAAAGGTTGACAAATATCGCAACTGGGACCGGACTGTAAGTTAACCGATCGACTAACCGCAGGTCGCCCCTGGCTCTCATCCACAGGTAGGTCCTTGAGACGATGTTTATATCCATTAATATCCATTGCGATAAAAAACATGCAGATACTTACATCCACAAATTCTTACTCAAGGTACCTCATGTAGTTATTAAACATTGGATGGTTTTGTACAATAAAACATTCACATAGGTCTCCATCATGTAGAATAGAGTTTCTTCGACGACAGCTGAAATTATAAAATATTTCAGTAATTCATATAGATATAAAAATATTATTTTAATATAGCTTAAAAAGAAGAAAATAAGTACCCACGAAAGAAAATATTTGGAATTATAGCATAAGTATTAGCCATAACCTAACTCTTGAAATGATATCCACAAACAACAAATTGCCTACGCACCTAATAATCATAAATACGAGGAATATTAGGTTTTAAATTAAAACAACAATTTCACGGCAATAAATATAACCATAAATATAAAAACGAACGTTATTAACGAATATTTCTCATACCAAATCAATGCAAAAGTGAAATAGGATGCTGTCAAAGTTCTTTGCTTTTGTCATGTACTAAATAAATAAGCAAAATTATCAATCCATCAAAGTACTAACCAAAACCTTTGCCATCGCCAATGTAGATCATTAATTGTGCACTAAATCACTAAATTGAAACAAAATCGGACTGAAAATCAGAACCATATACTCTTCTTTTATCTATGATCAGTACAAGAACACACTTGTTGAATCTAATGCGAGATGCGAAAACCATCAACGACATATGTATGTACATAGATAACGAATGCTAATAACAGTAGAGCGAACAGCAAACGTAAGGGTGTCGGCACACCTGTCAAAAACGAGAAAGCGCAACGGCGCTACGATAAAACATTAAAACGGTGATCTTATGTGAGATTAACAATTCCGTTATAATTGTTTATCTATGGTTCCGAAAGATTTTTATTTCATACTAGCTGACCCGGCAAACGTTGTTTTGCTCGGATTTTGATGAAACTTGGCACAATGGTAGATTTGATGCCCAAACTGACTCCGGTAAAATATTAGAGGCCTATGAAAAGCGGTTTAATTATAAAAATTAATTAAAGTTTGCATTGTAGCAGCGCGCGGCATGCATAGCTTGCGATGTTTTTCCTTATCAACAGCAGATTGGCCGAGTGGCTATCGTCGTGGAGTACTAATTTTTGCTCTGGGGTTCAATTCCCGATACAGATTTATTTTTTTTATTTTTTTTATTTGATATTTATAATTTCACGTGTAAATAATATCAAAATTTATTTGATTTTTTAATTAATTTTATATTTTTCGCTAAATATTCTATAATAAAGTCCTCCGTAATACCGGTAAATTTTTATTTTGATATTACTTATGAAACTTACGATCATATAAATGTTAAGTGATTCCTGAAACATTATAATTTTGTATTAATATCAGCAATAATACGGAAGAAGAGATATAATTTATTTCCAATTAAAAACTATGTTCAAATTTACTATTGAGGATTACTTTGTACGTTTGACCAGCAAAATCTAATATTAATATAAAAAATCCTTTTCGACATATGACTTGAAATTATAAATATCACTAAAAAAAAATAAAAAATATATTTTAATCGGGAATTGAACCCCGGAGCAAAAATTAGTATTCCACGACGATAGCCACTCGGCCAATCTGCTGTTGATAAGGAAAAACATCGCAAGCTATGCATGCCGCGCGCTGCTATAATGCAAACTTTTTTTAATTTTTATAATTAAACCGCTTTTCATAGGCCTCTAATATTTTACCGGAGTCAGTTTGGGCATCAAATCTACCATTGTGCCAAGTTTCATCAAAATCCGAGACGAGCAACGCGCGGGTTCTCCTTTTAAGTATTTTTAAACAATTTCTAGAGAATCAAGAAAATTAATGCTTTATTTTAAGTGCATAAGGATGTGTAGTGTATAATGAACGTCTACTTGTTCAATATTATATAATTTATATTAACATTATTCGTTTGCCCATATTTTGTTAATACAATCGAACTGGAGTTTTATACACTTTCTATGAAAAACGTATATAACTATGGTATAATCCTATCCAAATTTTTTTGGGGTCTTTCGACTCATTCGTTTTTCTTTTATGCTGTTTTTTAAAAATTTGTTATCTAGTCCATTTTACCCCATAGGCGGGGTAACTTGGGACAGCCAAATGGCAAACAGGTTCAATGTCTTATTTTAATTTAAAATGTATTTTACAAAATAATTACATTATTCAAGTAATGCAGAATATAAATTCGAATTTGTATTATCAGCTATAACCTTCTTATTTAATTTGTTGACTGTTATAACTCGAAATAAATTATTCGACAATGTCCCCTGCACTTAATTCAAAATTTAGATTATTAATTTGAATAACTTAAATAAAATTAATAATAATATAAAAATATTTTATGAATGCGAATGAGTATAAATTATACAAAGTTTTTTAAGAGTACTGACTTTGAAAAAAATATGATTTGCGAAGCAAATGTGCCATGAGGCCAAAAATTTATTTTATATTAACATTTCAAAAAAGTTGATATTTTGAGATTCAAATAATAATTGCGACCCGTTTAATAATGTTTTATAAGTATAAATAAAATAACAAACTACAAATAAATAGTATTCAATAATATTCATTTAAAACACCATATTAAAATTTAGAGCTGTGAAAGGGATCCGGGTCCAGCGCGGTTCCGGTTCTGGAACCGGTTCCATTTTTTTTTTAATTTTTTTTTGTCACCTACAACGTTTTATTTTTACATCCTATATTATTATTTCTAATTCTTAATAATTTTAATTCAACATTTCAAAAATTCAAATATAATAAACTCAAGAGATTATTTACTTCCATTTCAAAGCCTAATTTCGATTCAAAATTAATTAACTTATTCGAATTAAGAAGTTAAACCAATTATAACTTTCGCGAAGGAGTATTTTGTTTGTTTGTTTGTTGTTCATTCAAAACCTTTTCTTAAAAAAAATTAAATCGATTTCGAATATTACTATTCGAAAAATTTGGGGATGTACTGATTAGTACATCGAACGGGTATTTTCTTCGTGATCAACCGTTAAAATATTTTTATTTACGATTTTAATTAAATCCACAATGATTTTTTACCAATAATAATAATGAATTATAAATTAAGTACATTTCAGTTCAATATTCAGCTTTAAGAATTTATAAATTTATTAATTTTGGTTAATAAATCGTTACCGAATATGTACACTCAACTTATGCAAAGGCAAAGGAGACGTGTTGCGACACAATATAAAAAATTAAACATTGTTATATGTATTAGTCTGAATCTTTTCATTGCGAGCCATCAGTCTTTAGCCCATAAATATTGATTTTAATGACTTGTCCAAATCATTCTTTGACAATTGTTTTCAGAAAGAACCCCAACTATTTTCAATACAAGAGCCGCATTTCGTTAATCCGTCTAAATTATTATTTCTGAAACTAAATATTTATCCATTTCAACAACATTCCAAACGATATAGAAGTTAATATAAACACTTCTATTCTGTTTTTAAAATTGTCAATTTTTTAAAAAAATAAAATCAGTTCATGTAACATATATTACTTTATGTTTCAATTATATTTTATTTTATATATTTGTTATTTATATATGAAACACTATTTTAAAATATGCAATATTTCAAAATTAATTAGTAAACTCAAAGGAATTTTTGAAATTTGTTGTTTTACGATTTATGAGGCTGCCTGCTTTCGTTCGCGGCATTTTACAAATCCAAAGTGACCTACCTTTAGATAAATTGGCAATCACAGCGGACAAAATACTAAAAGCTCAACCGTTGGTTCCGCATGTAGACTAAACAAAGCAGCCACACCACAATCAATCTACCGACACATCCACTACAAAAACACCCTGGACGATTTAACAAAACAGGTACGAAATTTGCAAGAAAAAATTCGACGTTTAGGTAGATCAAGATCGAGAAGCAGCGAACGACAAGAAACCACGAAATGCTGGTATCATCAGCAATTTGGAAAAAAGGCAAACAATATCAAAAACCATGTACGTGAATAGCAGAATACGCAGCACAAAAAACGAGGAAACCGATCAGTAGTGGCAACAACTGAATATCAATCCGCTAAAGGTCGCCTTTTTGTTCTTGGTAAGAATAATAACACCAAATTTCTTATAGATACCGGTTCAGACGTTCAGGAGAGCCTTCAATAAATGGAACAAATCAGAGTATGAACTACAAGCTGCCAATGGTACTCCAATTCGAACGTACGGACTAAAGAATTTGTGTCTTAATCTCGGGCTGCGAAGACAGTTTGACTGGAAATTCATTATCGCAGACGTGGATACACCAATAGTAGGTTCGGATTTCTTAGCATTTTTGGGCTTCTACTAGATTGCCGAAATAAACGCCTAGTCGATGGAAGAACTGGGTTACACACCGCATGTGTAACTCATACATCACACCAAGAGAGCGTTAAAATACTCATACACAAGGATCCGACAATTCAAAAACTACTATCAGAATTTCCAAATCAAATCAAACCATCCGACGCACTGCGTAAACCCCTCCACAGCACAAGACATTCCATTATTACAACGCCAGGCCCACCTGTATCATGCCGTCCACGTCGTCTAGCACCAGACCGATACTAGATGGCCAAGGATGAATTCTAATCAATGCTGCAAAAAGGCACGTCGATCAAAAAGTCCTTGGTCTTCCCCATTACACCTGGTCAAAAAGAAAGATGGAGGGTGGCGACTATCGCGCACTTTATGCGAGGACAGTTCCAGATAGATATCCAGTCCGTCACATTCACGATTTCTCAACAAATCTCCAGGGATGTAATATATTTTCTGTTATAGATTTAGTGAAGGCATACAAGCAAATACCGGTAGAAGAAAAGGACGTACCAAAGACAGCAATATCAACGCCTTTTGGCCTGTTTGAGTTTCCATTCATGTCTTTCGGTCTCAGAAACGCTGGGCAGACCTTTCAGCGCTTCATAGACAAAGTTTTGATAGGATTAAATTTTTGTTTTGCTTACATAGATGATATTTTATTTTTCCAGAAATAGACAAGAGCATCGAGTGCATTTACGAGCGATATTTGAACGCCTTTGCCACCATGAAAATGTAATAAATCAGATAAAAAGTACCTTTTGTATCCCGCAAATTCAGTTTTTAGGATACGAAATTTCCGCAACAGGAACCAAGCCACCATCTGACCGTATCGAAAATCTGGAGAATTTTCCTCGTCCAGAAACCGCAAAGTCCCTTAGACGATTTTTAGGTATGCTCAATTATTATCGCCGTTTTATACTAAACGCAGCTTCGAACCAAGCAATACTTCATGATGCAATATCATCTATCAAAGGCAATAAATCTATCTCCTGGACTCCAGAACTAAAAAAAGCATTTCAATCCTGCAAAGACAAACTTGCGGAAGGAACGCTACTCCAACATACAATTCATGGTGCTAAATTAGGATTATTTACATATGTTCCCAGCAGGCAGTGGGCGCCTGATTGCAAAAATTGGTTGAAAACAAACGGCAACCCCTAGCATACTTCTCTAAAAAGTTGACTCCACGTCAATCGATATGGCCAGCTTAATACAGAGAATTGCTTTCGGTATATCTTGCTGTGCAGCACTTCAGGCACATCCTTGAAACGCATCAATGCACAATATACACTGATCACAAACCATTAACTTTTGCATGCTCCCAACGCCATGAAAAACTTCCGCCAGTTCAATTAAATCATCTAAATTTTATTTCACAGTTTACAACAGATATAAAATACATCAGAGGCCAGAAAAATATCATAGCTGATACACTGTCACGAGTCGAAACCATTACAAAAGATAATTTACTTAATTTCCAAATCCTAGCACACAACCAGAAAGATGATGCAGAACTTAAACGCCTTTTGATGCAGGACGCCAAACTACAATTAGAAGAAATTCCAGTACCAGGCACAAACATAAAGTTGTTTTGCGACACGGCGAAGGCTTAGCCACGACCTTATATCCCGGCACTACTGCGGAGACAAATATTTAACTCATTACATGGTTTGAGTCACCCTGGGATACGAGCAATTTTGCGTCTTAATACTGCACGGTACGTATACAGAAAAACTGCCACGATTGGGCTAGAGCTTGACAAGATTGTCAATAGTCCAAAATAACACGGCGTGTTCATGCACCTCACGACACATTTCCCTTGCCAACAGCAAGATTTGCACATGTACACATCGATATAATTGGTCCTTTACCTCCTGTTAACTTCTATAAATATTGTTTGACAGCCATTGATCGATTTACCAAATGGCCAGAAGTATACCCACTACTAGGTCTGCAGAAGAAGTAGCGGTTGGATTTTTATTATGCTGGATATCCCGCTTCGGAGCTCCAGTCAAAATGACGACTGATCGAGGTACTCAATTTAAATCTGAATTATTTAGATCATTAAACAAGTTGACAGGTACCATTAGGATCAGGACTTGCAGCTATCATCCATGTTCCAACGGACTAATAGAGCGCTTCCATCGACAACTCAAGACTGCGATAATGTGTTACAAAGACAACACATGGTTGGAAGCACTTCCGCTAATTCTAGTAGGCATTCGAAACGCTTACAAACCTGATATCAAGACATCAGCCGCTGAAATGGTGTATGGTGAACCACTTCGCCTTCCTGGAGAATTTTTTGAATTATATAAAAATCCTCAAAATTTAAGACATCCGGCTGATCTACTCTCGAGACTTCGAGAACACGTAGCGCATCTTCAACCAAGTAAATCCAGTAATCACACAAACAATAAACCATTTATTTATCAGGACCTACAAACATGCACGAATATTTTCCTCCGCGACGATACTATCAGGAAGTCACTCCAAATCAAGGTCCATACGAAGTTCTTAAGAGAGATGATAAAACAGTAACCATACGAACACAGAGAGGCAGTACACGGATGTCCATCGATCGCATCAAACCAGCCTATATCATCGTAGATCCAGTAGACCAAACCATGGGGAGTTATCTCCGAACAAATGTATATTACCCTGTTTTGGAAAGGACTACTATTTTTAGCGAAAAAAGATGACGCTACTAAATATGTAAAACGTCAAAATTGATCGCTTAGATTTGCCATTCACCATTTTGTATTAAAGTTTTTGGTTCGCATATGGTTCGCATGTTGTTTCTGTAATTAATTGTATTCAAGTAAGCATTTAATATGGCAAAATGTAGCGCAATGTGAAATTTAATATGGCAAAATGTAACGCACCAACTTGTGGTAACTTCAGAAATAATATAAAAATGCACTTCTTTCCGGCTTTATGAAGTGAACAAATTAAAAATGTCCAATTATATTTCACAGAATAGTTTTCATGTCTATAATTCACAGTGATATAAGAAGAGAAAGACAATCTGATATATGACCAGGAGAACACTTTGCAACTCCGGTGGAAAGGGTAATAATAATTCTGAATATTTTAATACTATTTGCTATTACGACTTGATATTATATTACAACATGTTATGTTTATTAGATGTTCTTGGGAATTCAAATTGCAGCAGAATCTAGTGACTAAGGATAGGAGTGTCTTGATGCCGAGGGCATGTAAAATGTATGACACATCCATTATATGTTGAGGGAGTTAAGAAGGATAGACAAACAAAGCAATAAAATAAGGTATAAATTGCAACAGAGTATAAAATGCTCAGAAATATTCTTAACATTCCAGCCGAAAGGACTGCTGCACAATCGAATCATAAGAAATTCAAGATATTGTAGAATGCAACTTTATTAATGATAAAATAAATATCAAATGCAAAGTTAATGTTAAAGAAGCATGACTCATAAATGAATTTTAATTCTTGGAATTTAGTTTTCTATCAATTTTGATATCAATATATATATTTTATGTCTGTAGGATTTAACTTTTTAAATTTGTTCATTATTTGTCATTTCTTCTAATTATACTATTCCATTATCTTTAGTATATACTCTATATACTACATACTTAGATTCTATACTTTTTTCTTCTCTTTTTAATATATTAATATTAGTCATTAAGAAATTAATATTAGTCAGTTCGTGTAAATTCATTATACTTATGAAAACTTTTACCTGTCTAGTTGTTATATATTATTGATCATTAAGTAATTCATATTGATCGTTACTTTTAAGTTTAACATTTTATTGTAAATGCTTTTACACAATCTTAGTGTAGTTGCTATATATTATTGATCTTAAAGTAATTCATATTGATCGTTATTTTTAAGTTTAACATTTTATTGTAAATGCTTCTACATAATCGCAGTGTGGTTGCTATATGTTATTGATCATTAAGTAATTCATATTGATCGTTATTTTTAAGTTTAACATTTTATTGTAAATGCTTCTACATAATCTCTGTGTAGTTTGCTATATATTATTGATCATTAAGTAATTCATATTGATCGTTCCTTTTAAGTTTAACATTTTATTGTAAATGCTTCTACACAATCTCTGTGTAGTTATATATATTGATCATTAAGTAATTCATATTGATCGTTCCTTGTAAATTTATCATACCATTGTGAATACTTTTTTAGTTACTTATAATTGTAAAATTATAATACTTATTATTATGTATATATTGATTATTACATTTATAAAAATTTTAATTGTTATGTAAAAATGTTTGTAATATATATTTGAAAATATATTTTGTACTTCGTATGTTTTTTTTTCTCATTTCCAATATAAGAAATTATTTAGGTTTTCTTATTTTGAATTACGTATGCAAACCATATCTAGAAATAATACCAGCGGTTGATTTATATACTGAACAAGTGCTGCCTTCTTCAGATCGCTAAAAATATTAAAATGGCGGTAATGTCAAATGGCCTCAGATAGCGATCTATTTATGTTTACTTATCTATGGACCAAACAATTATCACCAAAGCAGAGAACAACTATTTCACTCTAATTCATTCTGCCTAAGCAGAATTGGGATCGATATCGATCCTAGTTGCTACTGCTTGGGTGAAGCGACTAGGGCGGATGCAGAGCATATCATCATGGAGTGTAAACGTTAGGAAAAGGGCAGACAAAAACTAAACTATGGGAGGAAATAATCAAACAAAAATCTCCCTTCCAATTAATTTTATAACAGTGCTGACAGATACAAGATTATATGGTGCTCTTTATACTTACATCAAATCTAATAATATAAAACTATAAATGAAACATACATAAACAATGATATATACGTAAGACAAGACTTTAAGAGATAGTGTAGATATCATGTAATTTAGTATATGGCTAATGTACTAGTTTATAAAGCCAATAAATCATAAATAAAAAAAAAACTATTTCACTCGATCAGGCCGAAAAGTTCATTTTCGAATTATATAACCATCTATTAGTATTAGTCAGTTCGTGTAAATTCATTATACTTATGAAAACTTTTACCTGTCTAGTTGTTATATATTATTGATCATTAAGTAATTCATATTGATCGTTACTTTTAAGTTTAACATTTTATTGTAAATGCTTTTACACAATCTTAGTGTAGTTGCTATATATTATTGATCTTAAAGTAATTCATATTGATCGTTATTTTTAAGTTTAACATTTTATTGTAAATGCTTCTACATATCTATATAAGAGGTTTGACAACTGATGGCGTCACAAGTTTATGCCTCAACTTCAATTGTGTCACCGCTTGTGCGACACGCCAACGTTGCACCAGGTGGCACCACGATATACCCTTTAGACATCCCCATTCCTTGTTGCTGAGGGTATTTAACACATAGCGCAACACGGACTAATACTCTTAACTATTCAAGGACTCAACAACTACTGACCTGGGACCACGGACAGTAGCGAGCCTGAAGAAGACAATAATAAATTATAATTTCAATGTAAATATATCTAATATAATAAATAATATTATATCATAGTATTTGCGTTATTCAAGTAGAAATATATGTGAAGATACCCACTCAATATACATATTCTAATTTTTATTTGTTTTTAGCCTCTGTTGAACATATTTTGAAAAAAGCGATCATCGTAGACGGGTAAATCAGCGACCTAGACAAGGCTTCGACTCAGGTATCTTCCCTAAAAAAGAAAACGAATATGTTTGATAAATTGGATTGGTTTCACTGTGGAAGATGTCAAAGCCTAGGAAGAAAAACTAGCTGAAGAAAAATCTGAAGAGATAGAAACTGATCTGGTGCAAAATATATGAAATTATTTAAAAAAATGCAATTACTTTTAATCAAAGCATGTTTTTAATTTGAAGGCCGATTTTGTTATCAAGATTGGTGGGCGTGATCCCAAAGATCATATTGCCAATGCATTAAGCAGAATGTTTGCGGATAATTTGCATTTGCAAGGCAGAGGCACTGGCAGAGGGCTTTGAAAAAAGTAATCACAATAAATTTAAATAATAATTAATATTATTTGAAATATTATAATTTGTTACTTTTTTAGTTTATTTTTGTGCAATAAATTTTATGTTGTTTAAAATATTTGTTGCTATTTTGTTTGTTATAAAATATTGGCTACTGTTTTGTTGCTATTTTGTTATAAAATACTTGTTATTGTTTTGTTTAGTTCAAAATATTTGTTGCTAATTGTTTGTTACTGTTCTGTTTAGTACAAAATACTTGTTGCTATTTTTTTGTTGTAAAATATTGGTTACTGTTTTGTTGCTATTTTGTTATAAAATACTTATTACTGTTTTGTTTTGTTCAAAAATATTTGTTGCTATTTGTTTGTCATAAAATATTTGTTACTGTTTTGTTTAGTACAAAATATTTGTTTATTGTAAAACAACTAAGAAAAAATTTTTTCTCAAAAATTTCCATAACTTTCAAGAAAAAAAAAAAAAAATTCTATTATGTTTAATATCCTGTTCTGATAATCCACTCATTTATTTTTATCATTTTCATTTTGATCATATTATCATATTTCTGTACATTATTATATTTTTTTGCAATTAATTTATTATTTAAGAAAAATCTATTTTCTTTTCCTAAACATATTGTTTGCTTAAATCTCATCAAGATCATGTTTCTTGACAGATGTCCTGAAGATGAAACGTACCTAGTTCCGAAACGTCGACAGTAAATAAATAATTAAATAAAGAACTGTTTATTAAAAACTTTTCTTGTTTTTTTATTACTTTTGGATTCTTGTTCGAAACTCTACAAAATATACACAAATCCAAGATTCTACCATTCATATTCATATCATATATATATATATATATATATATATAA
>NW_020538448.1:0-51181 GCF_003426905.1 Ctenocephalides felis
GGTAGCATATATTACAAACAGTGAATCTAGTTTGTTTGGGACCGTATAAAAGCAATAGTACAAAAATGTTTGAAAATTTAAAAATGGAAATGAAAGGACAGAATTATAGATATCAGCGTTTACTAATATATATGATAATATGATAGAACTAATTTGTTTTCTAGCTGAGTATGCTTTGCAGAAAAAAAATCTGCTTAACTTTATAAAAACTAAATATATTTAAACATAATTGATCCGCTGTAACGTGCAAATAATTTATTTAAAAACTTAAGTTTTTTTATGGATACATTAATATACTAAAAGTGAAAATATGTGAAAAACCACAAATACATTTTCCTCCTAATTACTTATCACATTAAATAATTTTACGGTCGCATGTAATTTAAATACTTCACATCATGAAAAAACTAAAGTTAGTTATCCATCAAATTACGTTTTGGTGTTATACTGTAGAACATAATATAATTTTAAATATTTGCAACATCGTTCCGTTAAATTATCTCAAATCATTATTTGACTAATCTGAAACAATGATTCTGTATATTGGAAAGGTGAGATTTAATCAGCCAGCGTTTTCTAATAACTTAAGGTATTAACAAATCGGTTTATCCCATCCGCTCGTCCTTCTGTCTGGCGGGCAAAAGCGCACGCATTTCGTTCATGAGAAACGGGCGGATCTTTGACGACGAAGCACACAAAAACAATAAGTTTGAAAAAAAAACAATTCATATACCCAGGTATGAAACGAAGAGCTGGTAAACATTTCTTTGGAATACAAACGAATCTTGTCAGATTTTTTATGAAGGCGCTAAACGACGCCCACTCTATTACTTATTAATAGAAGTGTTGTTAGGTAAAAAATATAGAAACTTAAACCGAGATTGATATAGGTAGATGATTAAGAATATTTTGTTGTAATTAATTTTGTTGAAAAAATATTACAGTGTTTCAAGTCATTCGAATTTTAACACAGAGATATTTTCTACTACATTTGATTACATTTATGGTTTAGTTATACTTTATAATACAAAACAACACATTCTGCAATTTTACTCTTTTTCAGTGAGCACAGTAAATAAATCATTTAAAAACATTAGAATCAACACACAGCGACATAAACAGTTTGATTAATAGTCATATTTTGTAAAAAAATATTACTAAAAAAATTAAATTAAAATCAATATATAAAGTAAGGTGTTGTACTAATAACAACTATCGAACTATGTTCAGTAAAATTCCCAGTTAATACCTAGTTATAGAAATGTGATGTAGATCTAATTTTCGAAAATTTGTCAGGTGGCGAACAGGTTCCATGTCTTATTTTCATTTTTAACATATTTTTTTTTAAATTGTTACATTATTCAACCAATGCAAAATAAAAATTTCATGGGTACATTTTTTACAGAGATAACACTGTATATAACCTCGATCTAGTACTTTGTCAGAAATATTCATTAGCAGACTTAGTGTAACTATATATTCAATTTATCGCTTATAAAATTACTTTTTTAAACCCAATTTGCATTTTGTTCACTATTTTTTATTGTTTACACTTTTGCCAAGTTTAGGTGACCCTTTTTACTCCACTCACATGAGAGCTTTTATAGAGATTTTATAAAAAAAAACATCTGAATCTAACTTGAATCTAACTCAAAAATAACGTATACTTAAAAATTATATTGAGGTCTAATAAACTAAAAAACAGTGCTCACAATAAAAAAAACTAACAACGAAAAAAATACGTTTGATATGGATTTTCAAGCATCGCCGTTTATTTCTTGATATCATAAGAATCAAGGTTATGGTTGGTTGTACACCTTTTGTTCTTTACTTTCAAATGCTGTCGTAAAAAATTCCTAACTTTAATTGTTTTTGAGATATCGATAGTGTACCTTTTTACCCTTCGGACATTTAAGCTCTACTCTACCTTAATCGAACAACATCTTGAACTATAGATAATTATTCAAACGACCCAAGTGAGTTTTATATTAAACATTTTAAACAACTCAATAACGTATCAAAGAAAGTAAAAAATGCATTACATAAACTACATATGTAATATCAATAAAGAAGTAACCTCTTAACGGAAACTGTCTATAGACTGACAAGATTGACTTGTGAGATTAATTCTAAATGGATTCAGTTTCAAATATATCAGATTTCTCTTTGTCAAAATATTTTTAATTGAAGATATTTCTATGATTATAATATAAAAATCTAGAAATAATTATGTTAATTATATAATATATATTATAGATGTCATTTCGCAGCTTCGAAAGAAAAAAACAAGAATTCCATAAAAATTTTTACAATCACATATGTATAAGTGTGTGCCAGCCCTTGGTTTATAAATGAGAGCTGGTTGATCTAATAAAAGCAACAAGAAAAAGCGTACAGGATTCAGGGCATTCCTTCGGATATCGGTCGGTCAAGCTAGACTGCCCGGCTGCGGAAAGATCGGGTTGGCGATCGGACTTCACTAACGTTCGCATTTTACGATCATGAAACACGTCGGATATGCTATTATTCAAAAAACATTTCTTCTTATTTTTCTGTAACTCTCTAAGTTCCTCTATATTTCAATTTAAGAATATATATTTTAAGTGAATTCAATAATAGTTAAACAATTACAAAATAACACTTTTTTGTTATGTTGACACTTTGTTGTTATTATATATACTATCTATTGAAATTATTATATTATTAGATACATATTCAAAAATTGGGGGTATTAATTATTTGTCACAATTACATAGTCAATGGAATTATGTATAAAATAATCACAATTATTATATAAACTAGTGATGCTTGGCAATGTGCTATAAGGCAAATCGCTAGAACTTTCCATCTTTACTTTGCCGTTTTTAAATTTCTTTTAAGGGCTATAATGTTAAAAAAGCTTTTAAAAAAAATATTTTTTCTAGAATTTTTGGAAATTTTAAAATTTTTTTAAAGCGAAATATCGAAGCGTAAGCGCCGCTTCGCAGTCCAACGGTTAAACATCATAACATTTTTTGTACCCAACTCATGGAAGTATAAACAAAATTCGTACTTATTATCAAAACCTTTATAAAGTATCCAATAATTTGCCATTCGGCATTTTTTTTGTCTCATATCTTTGAAACGATTGGGTCTGCCTTTGACAAATAAAATAGCAATTGGACCTTTTGTACAATAGTAATCAAATGTGTTTTGACTCATTCAAATCGATTGGTTCGTTCTCTCGAAATCTTGGACGAAAAATTGTATCCGACATACATACGTGCGCGCGCGTACGCACACACACACATACATTCATTTTTCTAATTATAAGGTATGCCAAAATGTTCAGATTAAGAAATTGTGTTTTCGATTTTTTTCGAATACTGTATCGTACTGGAAATTATTAGGCAGCCTATAAAAAAATCATTATAATATATAATGACCCAATGATGATATTTTTTGCATGTGATCTTAATTTTTTTTACCATATTGTTTTTAATATTAATGAAGGCAAATCGTTTAAGCTTGAGCTCATATATTTACCAAATTTTAATAATGAAATAATTTATATTTATAATAAATTAATCATGTATTCATTTATATATTTGAATGCATACACTGATAAAGTACAAGGCGACGGTATTTTTTTTTAATATAATGATAATTTTCTTATTTTAAAATTATTATTTAGTGCACCTTTTGGTCAAAAACAAAAACATTTAATTTAGTATCCACAATTGTGAAAAAATAAGCTATTATAATAAAAAATAAATTAAGAAATAGTCTAAAAAGAGCAAAACTTTATATATCTAATACTTCTAATGATACCTTTTTTTATATTCAAAATATTTGCTTACTTTGCTCTAGATAACACAGAATGAATACAAATTCTATATTTTTTATATGTTTATTTTCTAATTTATGCTATAAAAACTAATAATAAAATTGTTTCTATGTAATATATTAAATAAAATTTGTAAACTGGACTAATAACTCCGATTAATACTAATTTGTGGTAACGGTGAACAGTTTTCAAGATATGAAAGTAAAAAATTCATACAGTTCGATTTCAAGTTTCTAACAATAAGTATGTTCTGAAATGTAATACAAATAAATATTTAATTTAAAAAGTATTTTGCAATCTTTAGTAGACGAGTTATAAAATTAAACGCGGTCAATTTAAATTTTGTGATAAATATCAAATATCGCTGTCGAACACTCATAAAACTTGAGGCCAATTTCGTGTGTGATCAGAGTTCGAAATTTAATCTAAACAATTTTAAATTAAATATTGGCATTGAACTAAATATAATAAAAATTCCTGATTGAAATCGAAATGACTACGATGTAATTTTTGTGTTATGCACACGAAGACTGATCGTAAAAGGTTCAGAGTTATAAATCTATTTACAGTGTAAGCAATTTCCTCTAACGCTATAGAAATAATGAACAACACAATGCAATATACTCAAAACAAGCGCAGTAACAATAAATTCAATTAAATATTGCGATAAGACATTAGAGACATATACAGCAAAACGTATTTTTAATAAACTAACAATAGAGTATCAGAATTACAAATACAAATACATCACATGCAAAGATTCAGAAACAAATTTGTAATACGCACTTCTTACAGCGATTGTTAATAATATATTTTCTTCACACGTACTTTTTTAATTATTTCTGCGGATTGTTATAGTTGTACGTATATGTCAGAAATTCATGGATGACTATATAGTAAAACTGTTTAACTCAAATAATATTTTATAAATTAAAGTAAAATCTCTGCAAAATTGAAAATAAGATATGGCACCTGTTTGTTTGCCCCCATCTCATTTTACTCCACCTATTATGGGTAAAAAGGACTAAAAATTACATTCCTACAATGATGAATTAGCTGCAAGTTTTACTGAACATAATGAAAAGGTACTGAAACAGTTGTTTCTTTGACATGTGTTACTTGTTGTGAAACAATTGGTTTGGTTTTCATAGTATAATTGCTCAAAGTCATATTGGATTCTTGTGCCCTACTCTATATCTCTTTTCATCTTTATTATTTTACTATATTTTACTGTCCATTGAATTAGTCTTTAATCGTAGGAACGACAAAATCATATTATTTTCATTTCTCGAGTAGAGTGTAAATTTGTATTAGTAAACCCAATAACACTTTTCTCGTAAACCATTAAACTCGTTTAATTTACACTGTAGGATTTGTCTAAAAAATTTGAGAACTAATTGTGCCAGTTAGAGCATTTTTATGCCTTTATTAAAAAAATATATTATTATATTCTCAAATAATGCTGATGCGCAAAGGTACCTCCAGTTACCTTTATATTCAAATGTCATTATTATAAAACAGCTAAATTCTTACATTTGTAGATTTTTTACTATATGGAATAATTTAATTGCCACAAAAGTACCTAAAAGTCAGCATTCACTACTAAATTTATTTTGTTTCAAACTCTAGATATATAAGTTCCATTCGTATTTGACACAATTACACATTTTTTTTTATTGAAAGTAAAAAGTAATGTGTTGAAAATTTCATGTTACAATAATATGTTTTATTTATTACAATGACAGTAGTAAAATACAAATATTATTTATTTCAAGACCTTAAATTCGATGTTGCATAATGGTTAAAGTTTGACGGCCGTACAAGTCTCATAAATATAAGTATTTTATAATACCATAAATGCCTGGTTGCGCGCGCCCACAACAATGGTGTGATTTCCAACTCATCAGAAGGTGCCATACATCAGGATAAATATTTACAGAAGTTTAATGAATTATATACGCTATAAAGTTCAACAAATTATCTATCGGTTTACAATGTAGTTTTATAGCGCGACTCAAATGTGATTCTTGAAAAGGTTTGCAAAACCGTATTCAATATTATTGGGAAAAAGCAAAAGATCTTTTGTATTGATGGATTAAGATAATTCATAAATATGCATTTTTGCCCGTGCTTGTAGAGAATTATGAATGTCATATATAATACTTATAATAGTAATAATTGGAAATCTGCACAATCTCTAACTGGAATGAGGTATATTTAGTAATAATAAAGTATAAGGGGTTAAAGATCCGCGGGTAGAAAAGTCCACCACCAATATATCAAAAGCAAGTGAAGTTAAGAATGTTTTAACAATAATATTCAAAAGTAGATGGCAAAAAATGTTTGAGCAGCCATCACCATGATTCTAACGACGAAGGAGATAAACGGGAATGTTTGAAAAACCACAACAAAAATATTTTCTTTTGTTGTTAGTTTTTTTTTGGTTGTGAGCACTATTGTTTAGTCTACGAGACCTTATTTTAATTTTTAAGTATACATTATTTAATTTCTTTATAAGATGTGTTATTAATTTTAGGTTAGATTCAACCATTTTCCTCTTTATATAGCCTCTATAAAAGCTTAGACGTGGGTCGGGTAAAAAGGAACAATTAAAGCCTTTAATCTAAAAAATAAGTTGAAGAAACACCAAATCAAGGTTATATACAGTATTATCTCTGTAAAAATGATATGAAACTCATTAAATTAATATTTTGCATTGGTTGAATAATGTAGCTATTATTTCGTAAAATCGCTTTAAAATTAAAAATAATACATTAGATCTGTTTGCCGCCTGGCCGTTCCATTTTGGGGATTATGCATATGGGGTAAAAGTACCAGGTTTTAAAAAAAGATTTATACAATGATGAATTGATTGGGAGTTTTACTAAACATAGTCAGATAGTTGTTTGTTTGTGATATAATTGGTACTATTGATATGTGTCTCAATATAATTGCTCAGAGTCAAATTGGACCTTTGTGCCCGCCCCACTCCATGTGTTTATGTGTGTATATTAAATGATGTTGCTCTGTAGTAATAATGTTGCAATACAATATCGACGTGTGTGGCAACTAATAATTGGCCCATTGCAATTCTGCACTATATTTAGAACATGCACTATTGGCGACTAGTGACAGCTTGCTTTGCGTTCCCGATAACAATATTCATATAGCATTGTTTAATGTCCTCTTCTGTTCCAGCTGAGTTAATTTTATATTTTTAGAAAATTAGTTAAGCATCCTTACACATCTGGTAAAGTTATGTCACGGGTATTTCGTATCACTAAACTTACAAAGTCGGAAGAACTAAAATACATTTGTTATATATTATCTTTACATCAAAATTATCGCTTCATGCATATTTTATGGCATTTAAGTGTAAATCCTCTATGTTAAGAGTTCATGAACATATAAGCGAAAGTAGCGGATTTCCGAGAAAGCTATAGGAGGAGGGCGCAACAGAAGTAGAATGAAGATGTATTCAATTCTTTAAGAAAATATTCATTTTTTATTAATATTTAACCCAATTTTCTGAATTCTCAACGAATTTTGAACATTTTAAGAAACTGATAAAGTTTTTGGTACAAATATTAAAGGTGAACTCTAATCAATGTGGTCAAAGATTACCCATAGTTTCAAAATGTGATGCTGGGCACAATAAAATATACCAATCAATTGATAAATTAAACTATATGAATTACAATTGCAAAATTAAAAAATTTAGATCAGGTTAATATTGGGTACAAATATCTACTGCTCTACACCACCGAAAGTAAAATAGAATATTAGGTAAGAACAGTATCAAGAATGCAGATGATCGTTTTCACTGCGTGACAAAAATGGTACTTTTGTATCTGTTTTTTTTTTCAAACTTTTCACTTTGAATCTACTTAGAATTGTTTATTGTTTTCAAATAAACCTTATTTTTTCAAATATACTCTTTCGTAACTGTTTCTGTTTTTGAGTTTTGGGGAACTACCCTCATTAGCCATTTCGGCTATGATTATCGCAATTTAACGAATAACTAAGTTTTATCTGCTGTTTTTGGTATGGCTCCGACACTAATATGTTGTGTGCATAATTCAGATAGTTTTTTATTGCATTTGAGGTGAATATGGTTTCGACAAATACCGAAAACCTACATCAAACTGCGTGAAGGCAGCGTGTTTCAACCACTGTAAAATTGAATTGCGCATGAAAGATAAAACATGGCTTTTTCATACTGTGTGCCTTTGCGTAATATGTTTACTTTTCCCAAAAGAAAAAAGAAATGGGTGTAGTTTTGAAACCGTCGTAATTCAGAAAAATCTCTGAAACACCACTACGACTGTTTTTTCTATGTGGTAAATATTAGTAGAATAAATTCAGGCGAAAGAAGCAAATGGTCATACGTCATGATCCCAATGGTCTGGGGTTTAGTTACAATCAGCTACACGACTCCTATCTATGCTAATGAGGATCATCAACCAAGGACATCAAAATCTTCTGCCAATTATGTATTGGGCTGAAAGGAAGAATTAAAAACTGATATATTCAATAAACTCCAAATTAGCAACTCATAAAAAATCTACAGTTTTCAAATTCTATGAATAAAATTAAGAAGGAAACTAGGAAGTCAACTAAGAGAGTCCACCAAGACATCAGGATTTTGGGAGAGTAATATCAAGAGAGGTGGGACGTCCACATGATGGCTGAAAAAAGTTGGAACTTACAATGAAATCAGTGAGACTTTGTTCATGCTCGAAAATTATATAAAACGACTTTTGAAGGCATAAAATAAAATATCTGTTATTTTTTTATTGTAATTTTAGGTAAAACTAGGACATTGGTATATATCGAAAACTAGAGATGTTAGTAAAGTTTTGTTACTTTTTTCGGAATCAGCGTCTTAAAATAAAAACTATAATAATATCTCAGGAAAAAAAATTACTGTGGCACAGTGAAATGAAAATCCAAGAAGTTGCAAGGTGAAAGCAAAAATATTTAAGTTTAAAAAGAATACTATAAAAAGTTAAGAAAAAGAATTATGAGATATAGTGCTTTTACACCATTCGGTCTCCGGTCAGAGCATTAATAACAATAATAATTATTTTATAAACTCAACGATAATAATAAAATATATGTGTATGAAAATAAAAAACAAATGCATATTTTCTATGGTCCATGTAAAGTTTTCTTCAGACTAGAAATTTAAACTTAAGACTTTTTTCTAATTCATGAAGATATACAAATGCTTTAAACACAGAGGACACGATAATCATATACACTTAAGGAAGAGGTAATACCATATTTTCTGTGATCTTTATTAGTCAGTTGAGTCGCATCACGTGCACTGTAAACTCAAATGTTCTTTGCTATGCGTCCAGTAATTTAGTGTTTAAGTTATTTGTACTCGCAGACCGTAGGTGATACATCAAAATGCAAACTTTGCAGAACGTGAGAAATCCGAAGAAGAAGACACATAAAGTAATACAACTCGGCCGGCATGTGGGTTGCGACTAGAGATGGAAGATATTAATCGATATTCCATCTGTTGTAACTATGCCTTTCATTTATTTCGCAAGTTCTTTATCTTTTATGAAAAATAACTTGATTTTTTTTTAACTTGGGTTCAACCTTCACCGGTCATTATACCAAAAACAAACTAGATATAAACTATCCTTCAGTCTTTTAATACAATTGATGGTTTAGTTAGATATTCATCCGTTTACTTGACCACTAAAACCTTTCGCTAAACTTTTGCTTAATTTTTTTTCCAATTTATTTAAATAACGTTCAGATTCCGAAACAGAATATAGTGAAATATCTTGGTCTCCATTTAGAAATCAAAATGAAAGAATTTGATTGGCTACTGCGTAAAAAGTCTAAGCTCTCTGTTGAAAATAAGTTGCTGCTATATAAATCAATCATTAAACCAATCTGGACCTACGAAATTGAGCTCTGGGGATGTGCTTACAAATCAAATATAGCTATAATACAGAGAACTCAGTCAAAAATTTTACGTACAATACTTAATTCTCTGTGGTACGTTACAAATGAAACCATTCACAGCGATCTCAACATGAAAACGGTGCAATTAACGTTCAAAGAATTTAAGGAAAAATACAAACGTAAACTGGAATCACATTCAAACCCATCAATAGGCGACATCATCCAACCATTTGGCGTTAGATGATTGAAACGTCAATGGCCTTTAGATTTAGTCTTAGATTAGCTTCAATATATCATTATCTTTTTAATTGTTAAACTAAGAAGATCTTATTGGAGTTCTTCTTAGACATCGCTCTCAAATATTGTCAATTTAGCTTACAGGAATTCTTATGTATTTCTGATTGCTGAATAAAACAGAGTTAAAAAAAAAACTTTTGCACCACTATATCTTACAATGATCTTACAATTAGTTATTTTCAAATATTATTTCTTATTTACTTTTATTTACATTTTTTTTGCAAAATGGGCTAATTTACAATTGCAATTATGTTATTACTAATTAAGTTATTACAATTTCTGTATTAGTACGAATATTATTGATATTGATGCAGCATTGCCGGATAAGAGTTATTTTCACTTGGAAACATTTGCTGTCTAAACAATAAATACATGTAACATCATACATTACCGTTTTTTCTATTCATATATGAATGTGATGTTTTATCATTTATCAATGTTTATATGAATGAATTTATTTATTCAATATTTTATTTTTTATAATAACTTGTTAGTATATAGAGACGTAATACACTTAAAAAATTAAAAGTGAAACTTTTGTTATTCACGAAACTTTGTGAGCTATACAATTTTAAACAATATTTTAATGAAAATCGAAACTAAACTATTTACTTGAAACATTCTATATATCAAAATTTCTAAAATATTTCATCTCTACTTTTAAAAAGCAAGTAAAACTTCATAAACAAAGTACAGATTATATAAAAAGTAAAAGACTTTCTGTTCAAGACTTAATCATTGTTCTCTAATCTTGTTTGTCAAAACTTAATACTTAATGAACTTCAATTGACATAATGGTCGTTGGAAATATTACTATTTATTTTTGCAACTAAATATTGAAATTTGTAGAGAATTGTTAATTTTCTGATAACAAATATAAGTTTCACTACTGTATCTCCCATAAGGTTTTGCTTAACTTTTAACTAATTTGTGTTGATTCTAAATAATTGATAGATTATAAAAATTCACCACATTGGTTTTACGCATACAACAAATATTTGAACTGATTGGGAATGAAATGCTTTTGCAATATTCGTATCATTTTCAGGTTTTTATTTTTTACTCAATTTTTTATTTTGATACTATCAAGTTATCATTCTACAATCTTGATCCAATCCGAACTTTTGATGGAATATGTCAATATACTTTAGTATACATTTTTGCTCAAAAAAGAGCCTTTCAAAGTCAATAAATCTTGAAAATATTAACTTCATTATTTTTACTGTAGTTGTAGAAATGTTATTTACGGTTATTGTTTCAAAGATTAAATGAGTTAAAATAATATAAATTAACCACAATAACCGTAAAATTATCGCAGTGTGACCAAGGGCTCTAGACTGTATTTAAAAGCTCATAATTTTCAAATTGCATGGAATATTTTTTTTCTTATTTTTATCTTGAGTTACTGTCAATACTATCAATACTATTTTGGCTTGGCCCCGTTTTAGCTTGACGTTGAGTTCTGGGACACCAGACGTCGAATAACATTATCCTTCTACGTTTTTTTTCAGTTATTGCGTATTATAACGTGAAAGTGTGTATTTACTTGCAATATATTTCTCATAATTCATGCACATAAAGTAAAGATAAATATATCTACATGTTTGTCTATATGTACGAAAACTTCAACCAATGTAGGTTTGTATGGCATGTAACTGAAGAGATAGATGTCAAACGAAAACGTGCATGTTATACAGAATGAGTTAACATAAAAATATATATATCGTGATATATTGGAAGTCGTAAACTTTTAATATACAAAGTAAGTGAAGTGACTAAGTCAGCCACCTTCTGTTTCCGTTTCGCGATCATCGCCAGCCGAAGATTGACCTCCGCGCCCCGGCCGTGCTCGCAACAGTTTTTTGCCTTGTTCCGTACATAGCCAAGATTTGATTTATATCACCAGACATTTAACGAAACGGTTCGAAACTTATTCTGATTTATATTGCATCCTTCAGGCGGGCTTTGCTTTCAAATTTCCGCCACTGATGGAATACAAGTTTGTAGTTTGTAATCGTACATCGCGCGAACTGTCAGAGAACTCACTCTCTCTCCTCTTCGCGGCGATCATATTAATGAATGAGTCAGTCAGTCAATGATAATTGAATTAAATTCACCTTTGAATAAATAATTACAGTAATTTATATTGGAATAACATGATTTAGTGATGTAATGTTGGATGTAATTAATTACAAAAGTACTTATTAAATACTAACAATTAAATAATTAATTTCTACAATTTCTTCATCATATAAAGTTAGCAGCATGCATATAAATAATTACATATAGTTTCTCGAATTTCTAGTTAATATCAGTCATAGAGTTACGACGAATTCAACTACGTTACTAAAGTTATATAGGGTAAAGTGAGGTTTAAAGATCCGTAGGTAAAAAGGTCCACCATAGATATCTCAAAAACAAGAAAAGTTATAAATTTTTTAAAAAGATGTATAACCAGCCATCACCTTGATTCTTACGACGTTACTATTGAGACTTAAAGGGCAATATTTGAAAATCCATAACAAAAGTATTTTCTTTCGTTGTTAAATATTTAGATGTGAGCACTGTTGTTTAGTTTACGAAACCGTAATTAAATTTTTATGCCTACTTTATTTCATTGTTTTATGACATGTAGTATTAATTTTAAGTTAGATTCAGCAGTTTTTTTATATAACCTCTATAAAACCACGTGGATAAGATAAAAATGGCCAATGGTACTGAACCTTTACCCTAACAAAGGTTTAAACAATAAAAAATAGTAAATAAAAAGTAAATTAAGTTAAAAAAGCAATTTTACAAGAAATAAATCAAAGTTATTCCAACTCTGCTGATGAATATTTCTAACGAAATACCAGATCGAGGTTATATACAGTGTTTTCTGTAAAAAATATAGTTTATGTTTTGCATTGGTTTAATAATGTAGCTATTATTTCGTAAAATACCTTTAAAAATAAAACTAAGACATTGGACCTGTTTGTTTTTGGCCGTCCCAGTTTACCCAGTCTGTGGGGTGAAAAGAACCAGGTGACAAATTTTTGGAAAACAGCAAACAAGCACATTTCTACAATGATGGATTAGCTTTTACTGAACATAGAGAGATAGTTGTTTGTTTGACATGTGTTACTTGTTATGATATAATTGGTTTGGCTTTCACAATATAATTGCTCAGTCAAATTAGACCTTTGTGCCCCGCTCTGCCCTACATATATATATATATATATATATATATATATATATATATATATATATGTGTGTGTGTGCGTGTATGTATGTGTATTACACGCGTATATTGCAGCAATGCCCCCAAAAGGCTATTTTCACTTCAGATCATCATATATGTGTGTGTCTTTAAATAAAAAATATTTAGCAAAATAATATTACAAAAACAACATGTTGGTTATTATAATAACTACTTACTGTAATGTTTAAGTAACTAAAACAATACTCGAATCTTTCAAAAGACCCGCTGTTGTTCCCGAACAATTCGTTAGTATTCAATGTTAAGCATCGATTACCGCAAATTGTCATCTCATATTCCAGTTTGTGCAAACAAAAAGCTTGTTCGTTCTTTAAATTAGTGATGAGTCGACAGCCCCGTAATTTTGCAAAACACGGCAGTGTTTAAATTCTCACGCGAAACCGCAAAATCACGGCCGACAATGGTAAAAGACTGAACGAGAGGCACTGAGGGGTAATAAATTAAAAGGAGCACATCATCATCGAAAATAGACATAAAGCAGGGGTAAATTTTACTCAAATTGATACCGAGCCAATACTTATGTTAAAATCAGCGTTTTTGCATTTTTTTGGAATGACCATTAGAGAAAATTGATATTAAGTTGCAATTGCAAATTTTACAGCTTTATTAAAAAAAAATTTATAGTGAAATTAAACAGCATTCGTAACTGCTACAATACGGTATTATAAACATTTTGAAAAGTTTCTTAGAAAATAATATGATTTTTATATTTTAATCAAGCAGTATTATTGTTTTATATGTAATGGAAAATTTAATAAAATGTTAAGGATCATTATGTTTGTTTTTTTAAAACTTCAGTTTTATGGTAAATATCTTTCACCTTTATGGTAGTGTTATATTTCATACAGATAATTATGTTTAAACAAATTTATATTTAAATTTATTAGGATATTAATATATTTTATCATTATTAGTGTTTTATTTGTATTTTATCATTATTTTATCATATACGTATCATTTTTTTCTCAAATTATTTAGAAACTATTTTATTGCTATTACATTTCAATAAACTTATCAGTTAAAAATTTGGGATGTTGAATTAAATATTTTTTAAATAACTGAATAATTTATTAAGAAATATATATTTTCTTCTGTTTTAGTGAAATAATAAACAATTAGATGGAAAAGATAGATTTTTGTTATAAAGTTCGAGTTGCTATTCTTATGTTTCTTGACGTTTGAGGTCATTCTGAGTCGTTTGATGAGTGAGTGTTTTCTCAAAAACTACACAGATTTACGACTAGCGTTTAAAGATCGGCAAAAACGTTTTTTTGTAATTGGCGCTAACTATTTGTAACTATTTGTAACTGGTGCTAATATAATTTTGTCTTTGATTTTCTACCTGATTTAAGTTTATTTAAAAGATATCGGTGGGGAATTGTGGCTGATTCTTGGAAAAATCGATTAAGCAGTTTTACTAACTTTTTCAAAATTCTTAAAAAGCAATACCATTCTTAAAAGCTAATCTTAAGTTGTATTTTTCTAACTATTACAGTATAATAAAATGTCTTTTTTTGTTATTGACCTCGCTTACTTAGAACATTTAGCCATACCTACAATTTTTTCTTTTACATTTTATACTATATTTATTATATATTATACTATCTTCATTATATCATACTATCTTCTTTTATATACTTTTAAATTTATTTTACATAGATCATTACGCCAGTTGTATAAATACATCTTTATGTTTACATTTTATGTATTTATGCATTATTCAATTTTGTTTATAACATTCTTCTTTTTTCTTCTAACCTTGCTTCTTCTACTAATTTCTGATTTTATTCTATCTCAAAACATCAATTCGAATTCTACTTAATTTCAATCCAACAAATCAAATGACAATTGTATGTCAGTGCCAGGACTCGAACCGAGTATCCCTGGCGTGTGAGTCGAGCATGCTATTGACTGAGCTATTCTCGTCACATCCCTAATTTTATACAATATAGATTGTGAGATATAAAGAATTTAATTATTTAAATGAAAGCAACAAATTTTCGAATCAGATTATAAATTTAAGAAAAATGCTCATCCAGCTCATCTCGTAATATATTTTGCCTCGGTAGTTATAGGAGGCGCACACGAGTGACTGAGCATATAAGATTGCACAACAACGGCGCATAGTGTTTGTGTATGCGAAAACATACACCCCGCCGTGTCGGGACCCTTTGTCGGCGTGGAAATGAAACACCTACGCGCGTCAAAAGATAAAACAGACGATTCTTTTCAAACGATCATCGAACAACTAACTATTTGACTCAATGAGACATGGAATACAAAAAATGAAATATTTTTAAGTGAAAAAAACGCGACCAAAAGCGCCGACGAGCAATATCACCAAACGAAAGTCAATGATGGAAAGGAAATGTTTGACGACAATTACTTGAATACAAGGACAGTTCCGTTTCGGTAACAAGGAAGTGACAAATTGACCCTGTGAGTCAATAAAATTTCGATATGGTATTTTACTCCAGCATAACATAAAAACAACGATGAAAAAGAAATTATTTTTAAATTGATAAATTATATGGTTAATTTTAATAAAATTTGAATTACATATTAACCAATATTTTTCCTATAATATGATAACAAAAACCGTGGAACACTTACTGGGCATGTGAATTTTTTGTATCTCAATACTTTTATAGAATAAAGTCACTCTCGATCCTATATGATCTCCATAAATTTATTATAAATGCATGCATTCAAACAGAATTCAAAATTTTTGGCATCTAAATATGTTATTGGGGTACGGTAGTAGTAGTCGTCATAAAAGCTATACTGATTTTGAAATAGAGTCCAAAGGGAGCAAGATGAAGTATGTTTGTTCGAACAAATTTCCATTATTGCAATAAGTCAGCGTCCTACATGATCTGTAAACCGCATTTTTTAAAGTCAAAAGTTTATGTTCGATTTCTTTTAATAATAACTGTTAGTTGTATACAGATAGATCTCTTTGTTTGTTATTTTGTTGAACATTAATAGTTAATTAGAAGCAATTAGTCTTGTTATGTGACATGTGTATGCTATGACCTATATTTTTTGTTCTTTTTGGGTCAAATTTTAATAGATAAAAAAAATCTAACTTATCTAAGACAAAATACCAAAACGGAAAAGGAAAGAAAAATTCAATACAAGAAAACAAACAAATTCACAAAGATTTCTTGTTTAATAAAATATGTATTGTTATATATTGTTATATTACTTTGTTCAAATCATTATGTTGTGTTGTGTTACATATATCTGACAATAAAAGTCGTTATAAACCATTTTGGTGTTTATATCTATTATTTCTCAACCTATTTTTATGCTTGTCACAATTGTACGTTTGTGACACTCGCCCTTTTCTTGTATGATTTGATTTTATGACTAATGCCTCGTATAAGGACAGTTTCTCAGGTTTTCCACATAGACAAATATTCAAATTACCATTTAATTTTCCTTCGTCCTAGCTAATTGGTAAATTACTAAAAGTATATATTAATAAATAATAAATTGCTGATTAAAAAGAGGTGGCACAACCGTCTCTCACTCGAATTCCCTCATTTATTAATAACGAAAAAAATTATTTATTGTTCATTTTTTCTCTATGAAGGGTTACAAACTTAATTATTTACAAATAATTAGTCAATTTCCATAAAATATTCAATAATATTAAAACAATTTAAATAAGTTAAATATAATCTATTATATAAAAAAATAAAATATTATATCTGTCATTCCACTGAGTAAGTGGTTAAGTCAATTATCACTATTTTGATATCAAAGTTCTATTACTCTATTGAAATTAATAAATTTTATGTATATTGCTTCATTAACTCTTTTTCCTAACCTATAGTTTTTCATATTAATAACTATATTATTTTTAGAAGAATAATTAATACCGCGATTTTAAGCATATTTTCCGAAATTCGACTTAACCACTTATTCACTGGGATATGGCAGATATAAAATCCATTTTAAGTAAAAACGAAAAAAATAATTGTTGTTTATCTTTCCGATTAAATATTTAGTTAATAATTTACAGTTAATACGTCAGTTTTTTAAAATAAAATTCTATAGTAGAAACAGAATAATAACAAGGTAAACATTGGTTGACATGCAAAAGAAAAAATAATATTCTTTTATATCAACTGTCGATTTATCGCTGGACACCTGGATTGTCGGTCAAGTATATAAAACGATAATTTATCAGAATATTATTTTACTATAATGTCAAAATATTATCATATAAACTATCATAAAGTTAACAACAAAATGTAATTTGTTTGACAGAGAGTCAAGCGCCGGGCATCTCGTTGTCGGGCACAATGCTGCTCAGTCAGAAAACCGATCACAAACGTCATGCGTTTGAGATATGGCAATTATGCATCATAACATACGTAAGTAAGTACAATAGTTGAATTTCCTAGTTTCGTGTTCACGCTTCCCACACGGCGGAGGAATAGCCAGTAAATGTCTTGGAAGACGTGATTTTTGGATAATACATTCAAAATAGAGGTGTATAACGTAAAGCCTATGTGTAAACTACTCACACTTTCCGTTTTATACAAACTTTGAATATTTTCATTTTTGTCATTAAAGGAACTGCGTTGAGAACTTAAAGATCTCATATTAATTACGTGTCCATCGTTTTTTAAGGATTTTTCGATCCCCCTCTCCCCTTTGGCGATTTGATGTGATAATCAAAATAAACTCCTCTCCCCACCAAACATCACAAGAATAAATTGCATTTTTTTAAAAAAATGTTTGGATTTAAAAACAATTCAGGTGAAAAATAATTACACGTTATATTTTACTATACCCCTTCCTCTCCCACGTGATATTTCGTGATTTTTTGTCAAACCCCCCCTCCCCCTAAAAACCTTCTGTGATTAATGGTCGCCCCCTAAGCTGTTCCGATAATTTGACTCAACTTAAATATCAACGTTGCTTTTCTAGATCCAATCAAAACATTTGCCCAATTTCTGTATATTGTTACTTTTTATTTGATTATTTCAATTTCTGTAATATTGAAGATTTTTTTTATTGATGCAACAATGTCGTGCAAGTGCTATTTTTATTTGGAAACTTATTACTATATTTATTTCCTAGTAAAAACTGATGTTACTACTGACTGCTTGACATGAGACTACCCTAGACAGGTATCAAATCTGGGACATCTGATTCCATAGCTCTATCCACTAATCCACGGGAAAGCCCTTAAATATTTTAAAAATGAATGAAATGATATTTAAGATTTCTGTAATAATAATACTAGCTGTTTACACGATACAACAAACTGTACTATTTGCTATTTACCGTACTTAAAACTACTTTTTGATATTAAAAATTTTAATGATTTAAAAAAAATTGTATCTAATTTATCAAATGTTTTTAAGTTCAAAACTATAGAAAACAATGGGTTTTCAAACGCTTCAAAGTAACGCATACGTTCTTTCGAAAACAAAAAAAAAACTTTTACATATATATTTCCTCCATTACATACATTGAATTATACCAAGGTGTGCAAAAATGATTAACTGATCTTGAAACTTCTATGAACTATTCCTTATTGATTTTAACTCGCCTGTTGGTTTATAAATTTATAACTAATATTAGGATTATCATTAGATATTTCTATATTTCATTCATGAGCAACTTTTTGATGAAGAAGGACAAGTTTGTAACCACTTTTATAGCATGTCACTGACAAAAAGCTCCCTCTCTTAGGGATAATCTAAGTACAACGAAAAGCTTTAATTATAGGCGTGAAAGCTTTTGCATTTGGCAGCATTATAGAAACAATCAAATAGATGAAATCATTCGAAGAATTGCCCCCCCTAGTGTAGTTTTGTATGGTTTTGCGTCTAGTTATATCAACCGTGTGTGGGCATTTTATTAAACTAGTTGGTTTGGTATTTAGCGTTGAGGTTATGTTCTATGTTACAATTATGAGAACATGTTTGTCAAATAGAATTAAAAATTTAACAAAACGCTGTACTAAATAATTATTTAATAAATGAGATTTATAGTTCTCATATGGATGTATAGTTCTGAAGGTTGCGAATCACAATGCGATCTCCTTTGAATCTATAATTATATCATTACTAAAAAACTGTAAAGAAAATCAGGATCACTATTTTTGATTTGCCGACGCCACTTATATAATCAGAGTGCAAGGCTGACAAAAAGTATGTATTAAGGAGGTACTAATTAGTACAAACTGAGTATGTTTAATATGTTGTGAAATATGAGAAATTCCTCATAATTTCGGTGAGAACGAGATGAAATTTAATTATCTCAAAGTATCAAGTGAGAGAGCTGCGAAGGTGCCGACCGCGGCCGTGTGAGAGCAACCGCACACCCTCTCTCGCACGAGGGCGGCATGCCTTTGATGTGAGGGCGTGACAGGTCCCGACAAAGGGCACCGGCACTTGGATGTTTATGTAAAACACGTGAGCTGTCCCCATTCAGCCATTCAATCGTGAACTGTGGTGCAATATCGGTCAACTTACGACAATACTCTCGACGATCGTCAATGAGGGGTACCGATGACTCCAAACCAAAGACATTAACGACGACAATGCTTTCGGAAATCGCTGTCTCTTTATTTCGCATTGTTAACGCAACCTGTAAATATTTTGTGCGAATTGATTCTAGGGTTGCCTTTCATGCATTGTGATGTCAGTAGATGTAGAATAGAGTATCGGCCGTTACCGCCTTCTATCTTGTTCATAGTGTTTGATTTGATATTTACGTCATGACATAATGAGCGTGTAAATGGAAGAAGCGGAACGTTCTAAAACTTTTTTTTGTTCTTGTCGAATGACACGATGCACCTATATTATTTTTTCATAAATGTTTTTTTAGGAAATTTGATTCCCTGACGATTTTCGTTATGTTTATGAAATAACGATGTAACGATTTAGGTTGTTTAGGTTGTTTTTAGGAAATACTTGTTTATTATTATGTCATAATTTTAATAACGATAAAATATAATAATTCAAAATATTAAAATACATATAATAATAATAAATTTGTGTTTGTATTAGAGTTGTATAATTAACTCCTTTCATATTTTTTTTTATTTGTTGTTATTTATTATATTATCATTGTATATTTTAATATCTATGAATGCTCTTGATAGCTTTTTTGATTGAATTAAATGCTTGATGATGAGGTATAAATTAAAGCTGAACACCAAAAATAATAAAAAGTACGTAATATCTTTAATAAATTAAAATATATTTTTGTAAATTAATTTAATATAAATTTTATTATTTAGGTTTATTAATATTTTATATTAATTTATTAGAAAATTCATTTATTGCTGTCTATTCTACTTAGATGTGTTGTTAGACTCTGCAAATCTCGTTCGTATTTATTATTATTCATTGTTATTAACGGTCAATATATAAACTACGTAATATATTTGATTATTCATCCCTAATATTGTTTTACATTGCAGTTTATCCTTGTTTGTCACACATGTGTTTAGCTATAGCCTTTTTTATCAACGGCTTATTAAAACCAACCCTTTCCACTCGGATGCCTCTTATAAATTTCATATAAATCTCGCAATTTGCAAGTGGAAAGGGTTAAGTCCATGTTAATTAGTTGTGTGGTGTTATTTTCAAATTAGACAGATTTTTATACTACCTCAGAACAGCTTACATGTGAATGAGGTAAAAAAGACGAACTAAACCCTTACACTGGCAAAGGTGCAAGAAATAAGAATACTAGTGGGGCGCATGGCATCGTGCCTTAAGGCAAATTGCTGGAACTTCCCGTACCAAACATTTTTATTTTTTTTATCAACGGCTTATTAAAACCACATACGAATAACGCAAAACATTCTATTAGTCATTTATTGTTAATATCTTTGAAGAAATTCTTACTGGGTATTTGCACTCAACCAAGTACACAGTAAGCAAGGTAATAAAGTGTATGTTATCTTAAAATGCATTAAGTCACCCTGGTCACCCTACTTTAGAATAGTCTAAAAAGACTTTTGTTTTAGTTTTTAGTTGAATCATGGATAAAGAGATAATAGTCAGTTTAGTTTCAGTTTAGTTGTATAATAAATACTGTTGCTAAACGTCACTTCATATTATATTGAATACTAAAACCTCAGAAAAAATGTGAAATCTAGTAAATGTAAATTAGTATTATGTCAAATACTTCAAGCTTTCATTTCAATTTATTATATAGATTTTTTTAATATATATATATATGTATATATATATATATATATATATATATAAGCAGAAATTTCATTCATATTACATTTTTTAATTTTATATAAAATGATACTGTTGCATGGTCGTTTGGACAAAAAATAAATATTTTTATGTAATGTAATTGCAGCAATACTTTACAATACGTAATTTTAAAATTATATATTTAGTAATAACCGTATAATTATTTCTATGCAAAAACGAAGAAAACATTATAATCGCGGTTTATTAGATATATACAAGTATTATTTAAAAATACATCAAGCAAATCATAAATAAATTGCAATATGACTTGTTTGAAAATATATTGCTAAATCATGTTCAATATATACCGCCGAAACACTTACAAATTTTTAATCTAATATAAATGCAATTTTTTAAAACCGAATTGTGTTCCTTGAACAATAAGAAACGCATCATTGGTTAGCGTTATTTTAAAATAAAAATGTAAAAAATGAAAGTTTTTTGGGTTTGAAACATAAACCAAATGGCATAACAAAATAATTAATATATAATAACTAAAATCGACACCTCAAAGGTGCCGAACCTCCTAATGATTAGAAGATCTATACCTTTTACCTGCAATAAAATTAGGTTTACGAATGTGCAAAAACAGAAATAGCAGAATTTCCGATGCTCGAGTTAAATTCTTATAGACGAAGATGTGGCAATAATAAATCGATTATTTAATAATTCTGCGAGTTTAGATGTCTGAATTCGAAAATATTTTTAAAAGAAAAATAAAAGTTAAATATGATTGGACGGTTTGAAGTAAAAGAAGCGGAGTAAATATCATTCAAGAAAAATATATCTTAAAAAACAGAGTATCAAAATCATTTCATTTGTTTAAGCCTATGGGGGTGTGGCCTATAGACGGCTTCCAATGTGTCGACACATTTATCACACTGACTTAACTAAATGAGAATTTTAATTAGTTATTGTTAGTTTTATTTTTTTAGAAGTGCAATTTTCAAATACATCTTTATTAATAATGATTTAAAAAATTTAAAATATGTTGTTGTGCCTTGTTCGTTTTAGCACTACGTTAAAAACTTTCTCGAAGTAAAATTAAAGATCTCTCGAATGAGTTATATTACGGAAAATCTATGTTAAACATTTCGTGCATACTACTTACCTCTTCAAACACAAAGCCGATAATTTCAATATACATCCAATGCTTTTATTTTTACCGTAAGCATAGATATTACAAAACGTTACGCGTATTACAAGTGTTAACTAAATATATTTTTCCGAAACACGCCAAATGATATTTTAGATTGAATTATTTGTTACACAAAAAACGTATTAGGAAATATGAAAAAGTCAGGAGCCCGACGCTTACGACAATGACTTATGTGTTTCTTTCAGTTTTAATTTCAATACAGTTTATGCTTTATCATGGAAGCGTTTAATTTCGAAGCAGTAGCCGATATAATTATTATAGTATTGTTTGATATCGAACAAAAAACGTGTAGTGCATATAAGAATGATCCTAAATGCCATTGACTAGTATTAATTCATATCTGGGTATGACGATATAATTTTTCCATTAAATGTTTTTGTTAAGCTATGGAACATTTAAATTATTAAACACATAATGTATGTAGTAGTTGCAAAATAACCAATGTAATAACTTTGTACAATTACTTATTAGGAGGTCGAAATAAATATCAAAATTACTTATTGGAATATTTAAATAATGTATTTGTTACTTGTATACGAACAAAAATCTTGACATACAGCAAAATGTTTATTTTAATTCTTTATTATAATGCACAGTTATATTTTTAGAAAAAATCAATTAAAATAATTAGCAGTAATATGTATTGATTTTAAAATTAAAATAGACCACTCATAAGCGCTAAAAATAATTAATATATACAAATTTGGCTATTATATCACAAATTAAAATAAATTTTCCAAATTATAATATACACATTATACACACACACGTATTATAGAGTTAAAAGTTGCGCTGGCAAAAAGATCAACCACCATCATATAAAAAACAAGTGAAGTATTGAATTTTTTAACGATACTATTTTAAAGTAGGAGGCAAAAGATATATCACCTTAATTCTTATGGCGAGACTTACGTTTATCAGGAGATAAACGGCCATAAAAAAGTAATTTTTTGGTTTGGAGCTCTTTTATATAGTTTATAAGACTCGAATATGATTTTTAACCCTATGTTAATTAATTGTGTGATGTTATTTTTTAATTAGACAGTTTTTTATATAACCTCAGAACAGCTTACATGTGAGAGGGGTAAAAAAGATCAAATAAACCCTTACACTAACAAAGGTGCATTAGAATACACTAAATAAAAAAGTACATCGAGTTAAAAAGGCAAATTTACAAAAAGTTAGCTAAAATTAATAGTTATTTCAACTCAGCTGATAAATATTTCTAGCAAAATACAAGATCATGGTTAAATACTGAAATCTTTGTAAAGAATGTGCCCATAAAATTTTGTATTTTGCATTCATTAATTAATGTAGCGATTATTTTGTAAAAAAATTTAAAATCAGAAATAAGACATTGAATCTATTTGTCCCCTGGCTATTTGCTCCATAGAGATAAAAAGGGACATATGACAAAATTCAGAAAAATAGTAAAAAAACATATTTCTTAAATAGTAATTAACAGGAAATTTTACCGAACTTAGTTTGATAGTTATTTTTAGGATACATGGTATGTGTTGTAATGTAGGTTTTTTGGCTAGACAGTATAATTGTGAAAGTCAAATTCGTCCTACTCTGTATATAATAATATTTTATAATAATAAATATTTAAATTATAGAATTTAATGGTAAGACATTACCTTGAAACATTTTTTCTCATATCTTAACAACAATCAGAACCTTACGTCCTATGAGCTGTTGGGCTGAAACTTCTCCTTATATCGTATTTTTAGAAAGTAACCCAATGATAAATCCATCCATATTTGAAAATGTTATTATTAGAATTAATGTAATTGGGCTGAATTTTATCGGTGCAGCAATAACGGGCAAGGGCCATTTTCACTTGGAAACATATTACTATCTATATTTCTAAGGAAAAAACCGTTGTCACTACTGCTTGACAACAGGCAGCTCGAAACGGGTACTAAAACTGGGACCTCTGAATGAAGTCCCTTGAAACATGAATTAGTGATTTTTTGCATTTATGTGTACCAGAATTAAGCCAATGTACAATGATATGATGAAAGTATTACGTTTAATTCTAGTAATTTATTACATTTAATTTTAGTAAGTTATATTTTGAGAATTTCATCTTGTGTTCAAATAGAATCGTCTCACTGTCACGATGTCAGTTTTATCAATTTGCTTTACACACTTGATTTCAATTTTAAGTTAAAGCCATAAATATTAACATTATTTATAGGAGGTCAATAAAATAAAATATTGAACATAAAATTTGCAGCAAATAATAAAAGACCATTCAAAATACTCTTCATACATTGAAAGTAGCGTGTAATATCTGTTGGTCAATAAAGACCACCTATTGACCACCGCTGCTGACCCGGTACATGTTGCGGGACGTCACCTGATTCCCTAGACCGCAGAAATCGCGTCTCGTGTTGGATTTAAAGTATAAAACAAAACTAAGAAAACGCGATCAAAGACCGCAATGCATAAACACGCTTTTTGTGATGGATATTATTATGAGAAGCAACACACGGATACATATAAAATACCTATATATACTATATATCAGTGGTTGGCAATATTACGAGCGCGGATAATGGGTGATAGGGAAAGAGAGGCACTTTCAAAATCGTTCTCTGATGCGATTTTTGTTTATTAGTCACATTTGTGTTTTTTTATTGTCTTCATAATATCAATGAGACAGGTCCGCGGGTAAAGAAGTTCACCTCTGATATCTCAAAACCAAGTAGAGTTAAAAAAAATTAAACAAAAATATTTGAAAGTAGAAGGAAAAACATGTATAAGCTATCGAAAGATAAACGGCAATGTTTGCAAACCTATAACAAAAGTATTTTTTTTCGTTGTTAGTTTCTTCGGTTGTGAGCACTGTTGTTCAGTTTACGAGACCTTAATATATTTTTAAGTATACATAATTTAATTGTTTTATATGATATATTGTTAATTTTAGGTTAGATTCAACAGTTTTTTATATAACCTCTATAAAAACTAACCAAAATTACCAAAAGGACCTTTATTCTGGCAAAAGTGCAAACAATAAAAAATTGTCAACAAAAAAGGAAATTAAGTTTAAAATAGCAATCTTACAAGAGGTAAATTAAATAAATAGTTATTCCAACTCTGTTGATGAATGTTTCTTATAAAATACCAGATCAAGGTTATATACTGTGTTATCTCTGTAAAAAATGTACTTATTATATTTTGCAGTAGTTGAAAAATGTAGATATTATTTCGTAAAATCCCTTTAAAATTAAAAATTAAACATTGTTCCCCCTGGATATGCGATAAAAACATTGTTACGACTATGCGATAAAAAGGATCAGATGCCAAATTTTTGAAAAATAGCAAAAAAATGTATTGCTGGGAGTTTTACTGAACATAGTCAGATAGTTGTTTGAGTGTTATTTGTTGTGATATAATTGGTTTGGTTTTTGGTTATTGCTTAAACTCAAATTAGACTTTTGTGCGCTGCCCTACCCTATTATAAAGTTTCAATATTTTTTATATGTATTCGGTGGTTTATATAAAATTGACTTACTATTAGATTACAGTTGAATAGGAATGCGAAGAGAAAATACAGTTTATTCTTTTTTTATTAATTAGAGTTAAAATATTAATTTTATAATTACCACCTTGACATCAAACATGAAACTATAACATGAAAATGCTTAAAATATACTGCTTTGTCTTCAAAATCTCATGCAGTAGAAATGGTACGTCCAAAAAAGCAATTTCACCTTTATCTGTATTATTTAATCTGTGTTCTTGCACTTTTCACTTAAGTTGGTATTTATTATTAGATCACTGAGAAAACAAATTTTAATTTATCATATAAAGATTTCTGCAGCAATAAAAAAGCAGAAATTTTGACAAAATCACTATTATATGTAAAGTATTAGGGGGAAGTTCCGTAACGCCGGACGGCACTTAAAGCCGGACACTCTATTTAACCCGTAATATTTAAGCCAGTATAAATCTTGACTCACCTGTGACGCACACGGCCACGGCGGGAGCAACCCTTTGTTGTTTTAGGCGCAAAAACACGGCATCACCTGAAAATCCTTGTTATTTTTGATAATTTATTTTGATTTCTAACTTTGTTATCTAACATAAGTCATAATTTAATAAACATTTCGTAAAATATTTTTTGATTTATTTATAAATAACCTTAGGTGTCCGACACTCGGGGACTTCCCCCTACATCGCTCGTAGATAAGTCAGAAAAAGAAGTAGAACGGCTGGACCTGAATCAGAGGTTTCGGGTTTGATCCCACATCGGGCAGCCTGTTGTCATTCAGTAGTGACAACAATTTTCACTTAGAAATCTAGATAGCAATATATTTGCAACTGAAAATAACCTCATCCGACATTGCTGCATCGATAAATATTCGCTCTATTACAGAAATTGTAATGATAATACATCATACAGAAATTTGACAACTGTTTGGGTTGCCATCTTTAGATAATACTGACTAGTTCTGAGTGATCTGACTGATCACATAAATCATATTACATCTATAATAAAATTGGGACGATAGAAATATGTGTTTACTAAAATCGTAACATCATAAAGATTGAAAACCGCTAATATATACATAAATAAGTATACGTGGTTTATACTTGGAGAGATTGGATGGATTTTGACGCGTCGAGCGTCGAACGGCGCGCTCTGTCCCTCGGACTCTGCCCGGCACATATGAGGTTATGCGGTGATGCAGTTAAATTGTCGGCGTCTCGTTCCCTTGTGAGAGATGGGGCGTCGCACTGTCTCTGTTACCTGCAGGCCTCGGACCACTTCGAAATTGAATGCATTCCTGTTGGATTCGAATGCTCGGAGACCATGAGACGGCAACCCGCATACATGGAATTCCTCCAATCGCGCCCACTATTCGCCGATGATATTTCTTCATTTACGTAATCATTTGCGTAATTCCTGATATTACTGTGTAGAGAATATTATATGGCAATCATACTTTATAAAAATAACGTGTCTATTGGAAGAACAGTAACCAAGAACGAGATTGTGCCAAATCGAGCTCTTTTGTAACGACTTTGTTACTGGGATGATAATCGTACAATGATTATCTAATAAGCTACCTACTAGTAGACTACATCAGTGCAGTTATAATGCACATAATTATAGTAAACTAAAAGAAACTATTGCGTATTTTTTATTGTTTCTACAACAATCAGAACTCTTTACTTTATATGTTTTATAAGCTGTTTTGTTCAAAACTTATGACCTAAGGCATTATTATGAGAGGCAACCCATCAGTTTACCATTTTCCTATGTGTGGGGTTTATATTAGCTCTTACGCCTAATAGATTGATTAGTGCAACTATGTCCGCGAAGGACGATTTTCACTTGAAATTATATTGTGATCTATAACCCCAAGTGGAAATTTGACATCAAAGTTCCCTGATGTCGGGCTACGGCGATAGCGGGAATCGAACCGGCGAACCCGGAACTAGTTGGTGCGCCCGTGTAATATTTAAAGAAAACCTATTTGGAGTACATTTAATTGATGATTGTTTTGACTTTATTTTTTATATTTAGCTTCCAAGATATGATGATCCAAGTGCATTAACGAAAAGTTTTCTTTATTACGGAATTAAAATTCAATTCAACAAAATTCCAAAAAATACTGTGTACAAATGAGTAAGACTTCGTAATTTAAACTTTCCAGGCTTATTGATTCGGGAAAATGCTTTTATTTTTAGTTGGTAGTACTTTTATTGGCATCTGTGTCATATTTTGTGTCAATTCGTTCATTGATGATGTAGTTACGCTTCTATATGCAAACAAAGAGTTCGATTTTTATAATAAACAAAGAGTTTCTTCAATTTTTATAATGTCTGAAGTAACATTAAATTTGGTGCGCGAAATTAAATATCAGCAACCGAAACGTTCAGAATGTGTTGCAGTAGGCCTTTGTTGAGAAATCAATGTCGAGAGCAAGTGTTTTTAGGCACAAATTGTTCAAAGAAGACCGAGAGCGCGTTGAAGACAAACCACATCAAAAACGACCAAAACACCTACTTATAAGCAAGACGTCAACAAAATCAAAGAATTTGCTCTGCAAAATCGACGATTGGCAACTAGAGAGCTTGCAGATATTGTTAGAGTTTCAAATGGGTTACTCAGCATTATTTTGAAAGTCATTTTTGCACCATGATAATAGACCATCGTACACTATATTCGTTCTTCGCGACGATAATACATTATATTTTTATATCTTCTGTAAATTACTTAAAAATAACATTTTTCTAACAAAATTAATTTACTCTGTGTTGCCTATTGAATGGAGGCATATAATTATATCAATTTATTTTTAATAATTAAACATACTACAATTGTATTAAAACTATTTCTAACCAATAAAAATTTGTTTACTCCTAATTAATCCTATTGTCAATCGCCATAACCCGCGAAATATATGTTTTATACAAATATAAAACTATTCTCGATATCAAACGATATTTTCATATTTTCGATCCCATAATTTCAGTGACACATATCACATGTTGTTTATTTTCTTTATATGAATCATTTATAAGAGCACTTTATGAAATATTTAAACCATTCCGTATATTTTTTATACATTTTTTGTGAACTGTGTTTTACCCCTGGCGGGGACATTCGAGTCGGATCAGGCGGCGACTTCAAAAGAAACGCGAAGACGTGCCGCGCTCTCATCAGAGTTCCCAAAACGAAGAGTCGCTTGGCTCGAAATCACGGAGAGGTGTACGTAATCACCACCAATAGTGTTATCAGTAGATGGTATAAAAATGATTTTTCGATGAGATATATAGTTTAAATTATATTAATTGTAACAAATCTTAGGATTATGTTAAGTGAAAATATTTTCTCTTTCATATTTATAAAATAGTTTAAATGTAAGTTTGTCATCTATGTTACTAGATAATATGAAATACCTAAATCATCAACATTTTAATATGAATGTTCAATTTTTATTGAATCAATAATATAATAAATGTTAAGATTTTTTCGAAATATATTAATTAAGAAAAAAAAAACACAACATATAATACAAAAAACGACACAGATAATTGTGGTTGTTATTGTTATATCGTCACGGTTAATAATAATGTATTCTAGAGTAATAATTTAATTTACAAATGTTTATTCTAATTTAAAATAAATGCTTACATTATTTTTGATCCATATCATATGCATGTAAAATTACTCAGTACGAACTGAAAATAGTCTCACGATCATTTTCATTTATTCTTTCCTTGTTAGAGAGATAGACTTTAGAAATTATTATTTTATTAAATCCTGCAAATATTTTTCAAAGAGAAACATATTATTACGTGTGTTTAAAAGTTGTTCAAATAACGTAACGTTAAATATTATAAACTAATTACAAAACGATCTATAATGGTATGAAACTGGAAAATGCTTTACAATTATTTACTCTATTCAATGATAATGTAACTACATTTTTACTGTGAAATTGCAATACTTCACATAAAGTTTAGTTCTAATTGCATTCTTTATTTAAAATTTAGTTCTAATCGCAATTCCAATACTTCAAATAAAATTTAGCCCTAAATACATTCGATATGAAAATGAAGGGGGTCAATGTTAGTCCCATAATGAAGGAGCTAACTATTAACCTACGAGTACATATATGAAAAGACCGTAAATTATAAGTCGGTTGTTCGGACGTCTTTTCGTTTTATCATATTGGCCATGAAGGTGACAAACTTCAAGGCATTAAGCTTTACACGGAATGGTTGCTACCCTTGGTAGAGGGAGTAGCGGAGTGTTTTTAATTGAACTAGTGGTTCACTTCTAAAAGAAAAGTCCGCTTAACAACATGTAAATAACCAATAAAAATAAATATCTTTTTTCATTATAAATTAGTAACAAATCAGTGATTGTAATTAGAACTGCAACAAATACATAATATACAAACAAATCAGTGTTTAATACAATCCACAGCTACAAGGGTTAAATTATAACCCTACAACCAGAATTATCGAAGGAGAGTTTTAATAAATTCTATAACTACGTAACAAAATTACAACGGTAGTAAAACTGATTAAAAGCACGGACTAAACATAAATTTTCATTCAATTTTGTATTATTCTAGAGAATTGTATCATATATTTATGGTCATCTTCTCATCACTAACTCGGAACGTATGAGAGTGTTTCGCCCAGCGCGCCATACTGTCTAGTGTTCCCAGTGCCCTAACCAATAATTTCCTCCGAGGCTCGCACGCCGCCGCAGCCAGATCGGCTGTATCCAGGCGAACGACTCGACGACTTCATTTTTTCTCGATTTTTATTTGGACTTTATTCGGATTGTGCAATATTATGAATGCATTATTCGTCATTTATACGATATGTTATTATGTTCACGTTCTGTTAAAATTCTGTAACGAAGACATGCCCTGACTCTAATTTTAGCTTTTTACTACAAGCCTGTTGGCTTTTATTACCTGATTATCATAACTTTGAATTAGTGAAATATAATTGGTACAATTGATATTAAAGTTTGTATGTTTGTATGTAATTCGTATGTTTTTTCTATTATTTCATATATTTATATATGTTATAAATCAGTATTTTGTATGTATTCAACAAAGCCATTTAATATAGAATATAAAGGACCACTACCAAAAACCAGAAAATTAATCATTTTTTAAAAACAATATTTGAAAGTATAGGGAAAAAGATGAATAACCAGCCATCATCTGGATTTTTACGACCTCGCAATTGGGAGATAAACGTCAATATTTGAAAATCCTAACAAAAGTATTTTCTTTCGTTATTTGTTTTGGTTATGAGCACTGTTGTTTAGTTTACGTGACCTTATAATTTTTAAGTGTACGTTATTTAATTGTTGTCTAAAATGTTTTGTTCATATTAAGTTAAATTCAACAGATTTTTTATATAACATCTATAAAAGCTTACACTTGGGTGGGGCAAAAAGGATCAACTATACCTTTATCCTGGAAAAGATGTAAAAATAAATAATAGTAAATAAGAAAGTAAAATAGGTTAAAAAAATAATTGCATTAACTTGATAGTTCTTTCAACTATCTTGATGAATATTTCTGACAAAATACCCGATCGAGGTTATATACAGTGTCATCTCCGTAAAAATGTACCCACGAAATTTATGTTTTGCATTGATTGAATAATGTAGCTTTTATTTTAAAAAAATCCTTTAAAATTAAAAATGATACATTAGACCTGTTTGCCCCTTGGCCTTCCCATTTTACAAAGTTTTGAAAAACAGCAAAAAAAAATAAAACACATTTCTACAGTAATGAATTAACTGGGAGTTTTACTCAACATAGTCAGATAGTTGTTTGTTGTGACATATTTGGTTTGGTTTTTACAATATTGTTGCTCAAAGTCATTTGGACCTTGGTGCCCCGCCCTACCCTGATTATAAAAAACTGAAAAATATATACCCAAAAAACTAATCACTTAATAATTAATTAATTAATATCAATATAACATCTATTCAGCAATTGATAGATTTCAGTCATTTACAAGCTTTCAGGCAAAGATGTTATTTGCAAAATCATAAAGTTCCTATAATAAACGATTTACCAGTTTTTCTGAAGCAAGTAAAAAATGCATTTGAATCATTTTCCATATAAATTACGGTAAACGATATATAATGTCATAATCGTTTCCCACTGCCAAGAGAACTCAATATTTCAAATCAGCGGTTTATGTTTTAAGTAGTTTTAGCCTGAAGCCAGATTAACAACTGATTAATATGTAAATGTAAACTCCGTCATGTAAATGGAATGTAAATTGGATAAATATTTCAACAACATAAAATTGATATTAACACGAGGTAATTGATTAACACTGATTAATTCTACGAAACAAAAACTAGAAAAAATTTTCAAAGCTGTTTCTTTGATTGCTTGTAAATAATTTATTGCATCGTTTCAATAACAATTATTGTCATTGAACTAGAAAATAATGATTAGTAGAAGATAAAAGCCATGTTATGAGTGTTGTTCATTTTAGTTGTTTTTACAACTGTATAAGTACAAATATATTTGTATATTCTCCATATATAAAGAATAATCTATTTTTTTGTTAATTTTCATAAATTGTAAACTTTGTTGTTAAAATATTTTATAAATATCTATTTGGTCACGTAAATCTGAAAATTCAAATAGTATTTAAATTTTTTAGAGAATCCGGTAATTATGAGACATTTTTTTTAAATAAAATAATTAAAAATATATTTTATTGTATACCATCCCATATACTTATTAAGCAATATATAACCAAAATGTATTTATTAATAATTTTTGGTAACTATTAAAATATTCGTAAAAAATCATTATTTTATATTATCTAATTATTAATTCAATTCTTTATTTAAATATTTAGGTTATTTTCTATTTAGGTAAACTGATATTCGGATAATTTATTAAAATACCTTAAAGTTATTCATTATACAATAGTTTATGCAGTTTTATTAAATGCTTAACTTCGTTTTTTTATTTCTATATTATTTTGCGACTACGAAAAATATGTTCTCTTGATATATTTGTTGTTTTTAAAAGTTATAAATAACCAAACTCATATTAAATCATTCACGAATATCAAGAATTGTAAAAAATAATAACTCATTAAATAAAGTTACTGAAATGTAAATGTACCTACTTACTAAAATATAATACAATACAATTATTACTTTTCAAAAAATATTTATTATTTTAAATAAAGCTCTTACAAGTATTTCCATAAAGCTTCATTTTTAATACCATGAAATGAAAATCTTTAATGTTTAAATTAAAACATTGTTTAATTTACTCGGAATTCGTTTCATGCGTTTTTCATTTAAGTATACTTTAGATTTTATATTCACTGCAATAATTAATGAATAATATCTAATATATTTTTTATTACATTTGTAATGTGAATTTCAAAGAAACGGGATATCATTTACAAAAAAAAAAACAATTATAAGATTACATTATATTTCAATTAATAATATTCAGAACTTTTATCATTTTCGAAAAAAAAAATATAAATTTCTTGTACAATTGAATGCAGCTAAACACATATTTATAACATTCAGAAACGACAAAGTTACTTTTCTTTAAATAAGATTGTTTGGATCACATTACAAACATGAAAATCGTTTAACACCAAACCACTTTTTTTGAATAATGTATAGAATAGGATATTTTCGCCTACCTCAAAGGTAAGAATTCGAACCTAATTGTTAAATTGATCATAAACGACATGTCTTTTATGTTAATCTCCACAAAAAAGAATTTATACCATTATATGGATCAGTGCGTTCATAACACAAATATAAAATGTTTTTCAGACCTGTATTTGAAATAATATTTTTAAAAACATATAAAATTTTATTAACACTTCTATTAAAGTCACGTTGCAGAACAGATATCGTGATCAAATTAATTACTGCAATAAGCCAGGCGATTAATTTCCTAGTAATTTAGCTTATAATTGAAATTACATGGACACTCCTAATTTGGCTTTGTAAAGTGACCTCGATAAAATTGTAAAAAATGTATAATTATAAAAAAGATAGTGTTTATTCTGATTGGATTAATGGATAACTATGATCCTTTCTCTTGAGTTCTGTTATTTTTTAAATTTATAAAATCATATTTATTTATCTGTCATTTTTATACATAATAAATTACAATCATTGATGTTTTATGTTTATTCCTCATATATTTCTATAACTTCCTCATTTCATGATTTATTTAATATATATTAGGACTAGTAAAAACTATACCTAATATAATATATATATATATATATATATATATATATATATAAAAAAAAATCATGAAATATGGAAGATACATCACATAAAAAATGTGATCTCATTAGAGATCATCAATTTTGATTATATGATACTTACACATGAGCCAGGTATGTCTTATAGGTAGAGGCAAGTACCTATCATACTTAGGTTAGTTCTGTTAGATGAAAAAGCAGACGAAGTCAGTTTTAAAATATTAAGTAGTATTAGTAGTAAGAAGTAAAGAACCAACCAATGGGCATAAATTTTCAACGTCATAACTATATTCTCAAAAGTTATCACCAATTACGCACTTTCTGAGCAAATCAGGACCAACCTCAAGTTGCTGAAAAGATCATCAGCCAATGGTTCTTTAGATCAGAAGTTTCAGAACAAATTTTGCTGATACACATCAGAAACATCTGAAAAAAGCATGAACATGATTCCTCAGGAATTTCAATATAGATATTCGTAGTTTCTTCGATGTTAGTATACTTGAGCATCTTGGGAGAGTTTGTATCATCAGCTAATACTTTTTACCTAGAGTGATGTGATGACACGTTTTAAGTATTTTCAAAACTTTCATTCCATGTGTTCAATATGTTGATTTATCAATTAAAAGCTAGGTATGCTATGTATTTGAAATTTAAATCAAATTTTGCGGGTATACAAAACAACAAAAAAAATCGATATTTCAATGAACTTTATCCGCAAAACACTTTTATGATTTTCTTATCATACTTCGTATGTAAAGGATATGTCAAATTACTTCTATTAATTATTTTACATAACTCCACTCCTGTGCGAATGGAAACGAGTTCAATCGTGATGTTTGCAATCAATGGGGATGATAATGCTCCAAATACTTGCGGACCTTAGTGATGTTGGCCTCTTTTTTTGAAAGAAAATGATATCACAATGGAAGCGACACGATGCGACAGGTAAGGTCCGTTGCCGACAAAAGCACAAAGCACCATTGTGGTACAGATTTAGTGAAGTCAGACAAGTGCTTAAAAAAGCCGATACAAGGACACCCACGGCGAGAAAGCAAGGGTGGATAAACGGATGTGATCCGAAGGACAACGAATATGGAGAAACCTAACTGTATCCTGGATAGGAAGATATTGATTCATATATAAAATATTTATTTATTTCATTCAGTTACTTGAGAAAATTTATCAAGGTTAAGAAATGGCCGAATTTTGAAATAATTGAAGATAAGCAAATCCTTGCTATTTCACGCGACACTCATTAACACGCCATCATTTTATTTATATTATTATTATTATTATAGTCATTAAAATATAACTCTATTGTTTTCTTTATTTTTCTTCTATATTATTAACTTCCCGTATATACATAAAAAAATCAAAAATATTTTTTTTGTATATTTTTACTTTTCAAAGTTTTCTGAAAATTTTGGCATAATATTTGGAGTGTGCGTGTGCGTTCGTATGTGTATGCGGATACAACTTTTTGTCGACGATTTGAGAATACGGATCAATCAATTTGAATGATTTAAAAAACATGCATTCCTATTGGCGGTTAGACGTGCTCATTAGTTTTTCAAAAATATATTTTATTCAAAGTTTTCAAAAAAATTAATTTAAATTTATTTTATTTATTGTACGAAAAGTTCCACAATTTGTCTTTAATATGATCTCATGCAAAAATATTTTTTTGTATATTTTTACTTTTCAAAGTTTTCTGAAAATTTTGGCATAATATTTGGAGTGTGCGTGTGCGTTCGTATGTGTATGCGGATACAACTTTTTGTCGACGATTTGAGAATACGGATCAATCAATTTGAATGATTTAAAAAACATGCATTCCTATTGGCGGTTAGACGTGCTCATTAGTTTTTCAAAAATATATTTTATTCAAAGTTTTCAAAAAAATTAATTTAATTTATTTTATTTATTGTACGAAAAGTTCCAGCAATTTGTCTTAAGAAATGATCTCATGCCCCACTAGTTTATTGAGTTTTTTATATTCTTTTTTCAACTTCTCGTAGGGTAAGTTATAGTAATGGGCCAAAACTCGAAAATGAAAATTTTTGCATATTTTTACATTTCAGAGGTTTCGAACACTTTGGCATTCCTCAAAAAAATGGAGTGTGTGCGTGTGTGTGTTTTATGTGTTCGCATTTTTGTCCGCGTTTTCGGACGCACGGATCAACCGATTTTAATGGTTCAAAAAACCTTCGATTCTTATTGATAGGGAGATATGCTGATTAGTTTTTGGCAAAAGCAGGTCCAGCCATTTTGGAGACACGGAGCATAGAGTGCAGAAAGAAGAAATCGAGTTTTTGAGAGAACGGAGCATCCGATTTGAATGGCCCAAAAACATTCAATTCGTAATGGCGGGGAAAAGTGGTGATTAGTTTTTGGCAAAGGCAGGTCCAACCGTTTAGGAGATACCGAGAAAAATATGCAAAAAATGACAGTTTTTGAAAGAACTAAGCATTTTGACCAATTTGAATGATCCAAAATCTCGTGTTGAGGAAACGATTACTTTTGGGATTTTTTTGTTACAATTTCAAAAAAATCCAGCCATACTTCACTAGTTAAAAAAAATTATACGAGTAATATCCATATTAAAAGAAAAAATAAATAATATTCATTTTGATTATTTTGAGGCATTGTTATTCATATATGATAAATACTAAGATCATTTCATGTTTATGCTAATTCACACATAAATCCAATATTATTCATCATTCTAATAATATTTATTTCACAGTCATCTTGGCATATTTTCAGAATCCATTTAATGATTTAATCAAGCAACACAAAAAGAGAATTGACTTTAATGTAATAATCTCAGTGTTATAAGCATATTTTTGTATGTAGCTTTATGAGGTTTATTTTAATAATAAACCCATTTTTATATATTTCTTGTACTCGGCATTTATTATTAATTAAAATCGTACCTTTGGAATAATTAATTAAATTGTTTTGGATTGGTTTTTGGACTTTTAAATCGTGTGGGCAACATATGATGTGAACATTTATTTTTATTTTGCATCCTCTTCAATATTTGTTGGTGTTTCGAATCGTGTGGGCAACATATGATGTGAACATTTATTTTTATTTTGCATCCTCTTCAATATTTGTTGGTGTTTCGAATGTTTAAAGTTTGGTTTTTGTATTACATTAAAATTTATACATTTATACATTAAAACGTAAAAAAATATTTTCCTTCTAAATGAAGTATGTGGATGTTTTATTTCACTAGCTATTTCTGGACTTTATATGAATATATATATGCAGGGTGTTCCAAAATTTTACGTCAAGTTGAAACGGGGTCATAGTATTGACCTTAACTGTCCTGAAAATTTTTTTTTAAAAAATATCTCACGTTGTTTGGAAATTTTAAAACCAGAGTAAAAAATAAAAACACAATTACCCAAGGTTTACAGGAATTAAAACTTTTGATTGAACTATGAGTTTAAAATTTTTAAAAAATATACTAAAGTATATTGGAAAGTTTCATCAAATGTTGGCGCATTTAATCATGGTTATATGTGAGCAATTTCGAGTAAAAACATGAAAATCTAAAATTGACATGATTTTTGCTAGTGCATTTTACTCACAATCAGTTCAAATGTTTATTCAAGCTTTAATGTGAGAGATAGAAACATTTGAGTAGAATGTGAGCGAAATGCATCAGTCGTTATCGAGTACTTTTTTTACTCGAATTTTTTTAATAATAAAATTATCATCATTATAAATTTGACATTTTGCAGTTTTGATTAAAGCGCAAACTTTTGATGATACTTGCCAATACACTTCAGTTTAAGGAAGCCTTCAAGGGAGACGACCAATTTTAAAAATTTTAAATTCATAGTTCAACAAAAAGTCTTAATTCCGGAAAGCACGGGGCAAATATGTTATTATTTTTTACTATGGTCCTAGAAATATTATTTACTCTTATGGTTCCAAAGATTAGATGAACTAAATTTAAAAAAAATTAACCACAATAACCAAAACATGGTCATAGTTTCACCAAAACTCTAAGTTGCACTTAATAGCTTATAATTTTCAAACATCATGAGATATATTTTTTCCAGGACAGTTAAGGTCAATACTATCATCCCGTTTTGGTTTGACGTTAAGTTCTGGCACACTCTGTATATATGTATATATTTATATATGATATATATATATATATATATAAATATATATATATATATTTATATATATATATATATATATATAAATATAAAGAGCCGGCGAATGTATGTTATATGAAATGTTATAATTGCTCACCGCCCAGAATGCCGTGTATCGTGTAGTCCTTCCTGCAGTCCGGGTCGTCACGGGCGCGTGTGCCAGCCGTACTGGAACCGCCGCGCAGCAGTCGACTGATGGAGGACACGCTCGGCGGGTCGGGCACTCCTTCCTGCGCCGGCAATGTTCGAAAAACAATGTCAAATTAAACAAACAATCATTCGAAGTTATTCAGTTATCATAAAGTTTCAGTTATCATTCAGTCATTTTAATTAAAAGTTTCTTATTTGGATCAAGAATTTTCTGAATGGCAAAATTTCGTGATATGTCTCAAGTATAATTATTGAAAATTAGCTCTAAATCTCAAAGTTAATTATTTTAAAAAAATTCTTTCAAAGAAAAGCTCCTTATTTACTGTTCTAAATCTACGTACTGTTTAAATTCTAATCTGTTATGCAAATTTTAACATAGTGTGGGATACCTTAGTAAGAAGGGGGGTTGTGCACTTTTTTGAGCAACCATAATTTTACTAATTTACCAGTTAGCTAGGAGAAAAAAAACTAAATGGTAATTTAAGCATTTGACTTCGTGGAAATAATAATAAACCGTTCACAGCCCCAGGACGGTTGTGACAGGTATAAATATAAGGTAAAAAAGTTTTTCTTTTATTGAATTTTACTTTTCCTTTTTCTTTCGTATTTTTTTTGTTCAGTTAGTTTTAGCTTTATCTGTTTATTCTTCACCCAGAAAGGACAATACTACCAACGCGTGTCACAATCGTACCCAACGTACACTTTTGAAAACAAATCATTGTTATGACTGAGCTAAATTATGTACGCAAAAACTAATTGCTATTAATTAACTACTAATGTTCAATTTTCAGCAAAATAACAAATAAAGTGATCCATCTATATACAAATAACAGTTATTATTAAAAGAATTTGAACAAATAATTTATTTTTAACTTTTTAAAAGTAATGCGGCCTACAGATCATTTTATAGGGAACTTGTTCAAACAAACATACTACACCTCAGTCTCTCTTTAGACCCCATCTTAATATCAGTATAGTATCTATCACTACTGTATCCTGGCACAACCGTACCCAGTTTTCTCTACCAGTGAAATTGTGACATATTTAATTCAAAGATAATACAAATATTCTATTAAAAAATTACAAAAAATATTTAAATTAAAACATTACCAGTATAATCGAATTCAATACTGTTAAGTTAATTTTATAAGTTTTGTTATTTTGAGTTTAAAAGAGTATGTAGGATCAAATAATTATTTATTTATTTGATGATGAAATCGTTTTTGTTTATAATATTGAGTATGAGAAAATGCAGGAAAATCGTGAATTCTCAAATTTTAACATTTTTATCTTTCGATTGGATAAAGTTAAATGATAGAAAATATTAAACTTCAATTAAAACAAAATAGTTAGTAGTATAATCAGATTATTAGAGAAGTTTTTTTTTTTTTTGTTATTACTGTGAAACTTAGTGAAACATATATTTGTTGCATTCCAGTTAACTTAAAAAAATTCTAATCAAAATCGCATTTCTGAATCTATTGAATAATGAATGTATGAATTTAGTAGAAATTTCGATCGCAAATTCACTTAAGGTGTGTATAATGATATATTTATATTTATTGAACTAGCTATATTATTCGGAAATACAAGTCGATAAGTAAATGGCACACGAACGTAGTAATAAATATAGCAAATAACTAAATAATTCTAGTAGAGTTAATGTAATATTGACAACTAGTTTCCTATTTTATGCTATTGCAATTGTTAATAGAATTTATATATTGAGTTTATTTATTGAATGTTATTCGCGTCTATATAATAACTGGTATATTGCATAATATTTATGAACGTATTTTGTCGATATTTATGCGTTATAATTGAGTGGGTGTTCCGATGGCATAAAGTATTAAGAGAAACACTTTTCTTTCCAAGTTTTATTTGATTTGGTGAATTATTACAAGTAACTTTTGCTAAATACATTTTCAACTAGCTATATAAAAGCTAGTTAAAATCAAACCAAAAAATTGAAGCTCAAAATATATTTATTAGGAGAAACTATACTCAAAATATTGGTAACAAATTTTCAAGATATAAAACATAATTATGATTATGTTATTAAAATATATTTTCCACTAATCATGAATATTTTATAATTTTTTAAGGGCAGTCTTTCTTCTGTAACCATAAATTGATATAATATTTTCATTCACTATTTATAAAAAAATTAATAATAAAAATACTCAATTTGAAGTTTATAAATAAATATTCATGTGTATGAGTACTTATAATCAGAAGTGTTTAGTTTGATTAAATAGTATTTATATATGTTTTAAACTTATATTAAACATCGATATTATTTTAATGATTCACTTCTTATATGTAGAAATTGAGAATCCTTAATTAATCATCTTGACTAGATTAGGCAATTTGTTTTAAAGATTAATATGTGCAAAATGGTCCACATTATGATTCGATTTTTTGTAAATATTGGTGTGTGAAACATATTTGTTTTACTAAATTAGATTTGATAAGTAACACTAATCTTAACAAAGATGTTCTCAAGCAACATCATTTTTGGTTAATAATAGTGTTAGTACAATGCATATTTATACCATATCGAATAGCTTTTGATCAAACATTTTAGAGCAGTTCCAACTGTTTTCTCTAAATAAAATTAGTTATGTCGCAAACATTTTCTCCATTAGAAAAGTCTGTGGATTGTTCAACATTGCGAAATATTGATCACTTGGTAAATTTGGTCAAATAAAATCATCAAATAGGACTAATATACCCAAGGAAATAGATAATTCTTCATATACAATATGAAGAATAAGACAGCAATCAAGCGTAAGAAAACAATTGATACAAAGGCTTTTTTTTAATACATTGTAAAGAGTATGCACCCATTCGTAGTCATTGTAAATAATATTAAAAACCACTATAATGGTCAGAATACAAACAACGCAGTTTGTAGTAAGTTACTCATATGCTACAACATTGTAAGCTCGAGATATCCTTGACAAGCCCAGCGAGCATTAATAAAATTCTTTTTTAAGCCATAAATGCGCAAAAACAGTGAGTTAAGCTATTGCGTTGCACTACACCACGACATTAAACAAGTCGCAAAATAATGTTATATAGGATTTCAAAGTCACATTGAAGCGAGCACACAAAAGGTCTGCAATGACGCATTTGCAGTCAGTCGTAGTTTAGTTTTCTATAAATTATGAGTTAAGATGAGTATGAGTTTATTCGTCGTTCAAGTTTCATACTTTAATCATACTCAATTATTCAGTTGTTAAAGTTGTGTGTGAAGTGTACGAGAAATCATGAAATAAACAAATACATCAAACGCCTTCGTCTGTTTTACTGACCAGCCTCCACAGATTGGTAACAGCTTTATTAGCAGCAGAAAGAACCTACAAATAGTTGGCATCGTCGGTAGACCTTCTACACAGAAAGGGGTGTCATTGGTGGTTCCAGCATTACATGGTGACAGCGGTAAAAACCTAACCATTATATGGTGGTGCAATGTTAGCACAATAATCTATTTATACTATATCGAGTGGTTAATAGTCCATTTTTGTGCATTTCAACTTTAATTCAGAACACATGAAAATTAGTAGTGTAGGAAACATTTTCTCTATGAAAGAGATTGTCCACCATGCGCAATAATGTGCATCTACTCGGACATTTGGTCTTATAAAAGTCACACACTCGGGCTCTCCTGTGTATTAGTGGTTAGAGCTATGGTATTTCAATTAAAGCCTACGTTCGGTACCTGCCTCTGCCTCTGGTACCCTGATATCAAGGAGTAGTGATATTGGTTTTCTGTTTGAAATACTCTTTACTCAGCAAAATTAATAAAAAAAAATCATCACATCATAGAGATAGAGTAATTGTTTCGTTCTACAAAACTGACGTAGTTGAGTCAAATAATCAAAACAGCTCGTAGAATCCTCGAGTTCTTCTGATCGCTTAAGTTTAGATTGAAAAAAAAAAACAGACACGGCCAAGGACAATGGATTTCTCCATAGCCAATAGAAACAACCAAAGCAATTGATGCAAAGCCTCTGTGTTAATATCTACTTAAACCATATCGAGTGGTTTTAGTCAATCATTTTGGTGGAATTCGAATATAATTCTCGAATACGTGCTTTGCAAAATTTTTTTTTTTTTTTTTTTTTTTTTTTTTATTTTATTGTTTGAACAGCAATCAGAACTCCTATATGTTCTATAAGCTGTTGGTTAACGACTTAATACTACTTTTATTTCATGAGAGGCAATCCATCGATTAACCATTCTCTTATGTGTGGGATATTTTTGATATTAGCTCTTACGTCTAATAGTTGCATATGATTGGATGTTGCAGCTATGTCCACGAAGGACGATTTCCACTTGGAATTATATTGTGATCTATAATCCCAAGTGGAAATTTGACATCAAAGCTGCCTGATGTCGGGCTACGGCGGTAGCGGGAATCGATCCAGCGAGCCTGGAACTAGTGGCTGCTAGTCCACGCTCTAACCGATATCGCCACCGCCGGCCCTGCTTTGCAAAATGAAATCGTTCCTTTGCCTCTTTAACACTTGGCCCTTCCGGCTGCATCGTTTGTTTACCAATAATACAGCAAGAGCTCATTGAGATTACACGGTGCGGTTGCGTTGCACGCCGATGCCGATATATCAGATTGTAAATTGTAAATATTCCGACCATTGCACGGTAGCGAGCATTCTAACGATTCCCGTTCCGCCTTTTGAAACTCCATCATCAATAACCATGGTTCGAAGATATCACCAATGTAGAAACAATATTTGGTAAAAATAAATGAAAGAATAAGGGGGTGTCCATTAATTACGTGATTGTTTTTTTAAGGATTTTTAGACTCCTCCTCTCACCTTGGTGATACGTGGTTGTTAGCTATATGTAGAGGGCGCTATGCTATTGCATGACATATAAACTAAATAACAAAACAAAAAGAGCGCGCGTAAGGTTCACACGCGATTGAAGTAAAACTTATTGCTACTATACAAGATGACATTTAAGTAAAAATAAATACATCATATAACAATTTTGAATAATGGTTATTGGTAATGTGGTAATACTCGTGATGCACACATATTTATTATTGTCAACCATTATACACATTAATATAATGATAAATTATAAATTATATATTTATAATAGCATTAAAAATATGTACAATATTTAAAAACAATAATGTAATTGAAGTTATACTTCAAGTGTGACATGATCGGTTTGTCATTGTAATTAGCATTTAGAAATAAACCTTCATTAGAGAAATGAACTAATTGCTGATTAATAAATTCTATAAAATTTGTTCACAAAGTGGATTATGTTAAACAACGCCTAAACAAATATTGTTTTCGCAACTTCACTCATCGTGTAGTTGTGTTTGAAGAACTTCATGTAATAAAATTAACATACATTTTGCTGACAATACAAGCTCATTGTTTGAGTAGCTGTAATATCTGTCTTGCCTATAGAAATATTTTCCATTTTAAAAACATCAAAGATTTATAGAAACTACGAATAATATAGAAATAATTTCTAATCAATAAGCTTATTAATTATTAATCTTATTAATCAATATTTTCAAGGAACCGGGTAAAATATTCTTTTGATTTAGGCATTTTTCATTAAATCAAGATTTTTACTACGATGTAACTTTAAAATGTTTATTCATCTATGTCAATTTCCTTGTTGATATCGGTACGCATACAACGACAGATCTCTTTTCACATACACGACGCTTAATCATAATCGACCCGTATAGAAATTATATCATCGAGAGCGAATGATGAATCATTGGCACTCGACTCTTATTTTATCTTATCTGCTGTAACACACTTCCGTTGCATTACGGATTTACAACCTAGTCGCGCCTAAAGAAGTTTTACTTCAATAATATGTGGTGAAAAGATTATATATTGTGATAGACAAACAGCGACATATAGAGATGAATATTGTTGAGAGTGTAATGAGAGACTATAAATGAGTAATTACAGATGAGGTGTGTTAATAGAGACGAATGAAGTTAACATGATGATATTTAAAATTACCTTCTTTTCCCCACTTAACATCACGTATATTTTTAGTTCTTAGAAAAAACATTAAATTTAAAAAAAAATCTGAAAAAAATTGTAATATTTTTTAAATTTAATGGTTAAACTCGTTAATAAATGGCGAACACGATAGCTTTCAATTTTGTTAGTTTTGTTACGTTATGCTAGTTGAAATGCATCTTTGGTATTAGTGCTAATCCTCGAAATTATCTCTAGCAAAATATCCAAATATTGACGTCCAAAAAGAGTTTTTTAGGTCATTTGCACCTACATCATAATCAGATCTGGTGTGTGGGCATGTTTATAAAAAATTCAATTTTATGTCCACGTTTTCGGATCAACCGTTTTGAATGATTCAAAATGCTTATTGAATTCTGCGAATGTGAAAAGCCTAATGGTCTATAATAATTGGAAAATATATTTATATATAAGCAATTTGCCTTAAGATATTAAACCACTGACTTGGATTGAATTCTGAATCAAACAAATTATCAAATAATAAGAGAAGGAACAAGCACCACCTATATGCTTTTCAACAGAGGTGAAACTTTTCAATTTAGAACATCAAATACCTAAACTATTTGTGACTGTTTAAAAAATACTAGATATTAAAAAATTGTGCGATTATCAATATTTATATAAAATTTAAATTTGAATATTCGATTTATCAAAGCATACATTGAATTAAAGGAAAAACAAAAATATCAAGTAGCTATGCTCAGTTTCAAAAACAAATTTTATCTAATCAATATAACAAAACAAAAGAAAAAATTAAAAACCTAAAAAAACACATTTTTTTAATATTATAAAAAAAATTGTAACTATTGTCAAGCTGTATTTGTGGGCAACGTATGTAAGTAAATTAATTTTAATTAAATTTAAATTTAAAACTGATAAGCTGACTTGAAATTTTGGGCCAGTATAGTAGTCAAACGTCAAGTTAGCATATTGTTTCATACAAGATAATAATTGGAATACAATGATTAATAATAACTATTATAATTTCAGGAAGCACATCAATTGAATTTTATATATCGGACGTCTATAGATTTTTATTTTTATAATTTTTGACATACTTGGTAAATTTATTAATTGCAATTATTTTATCAATTATTATAATTACTTATCCACGGTTTATGTTTCAGAGCTATTTATCAAGACCAATGATTAATGATACTAGAAGGAATTAAATAAAAAATGTAAAAATGTAACATTTGTGAAATTGTATGAAAAAAATTGCATAATGTAACATTTAACTGTAAAAATAAGTACAAATATAATCTGGTGATGTAATTATGTAATTTTAATGTTAGAGGTTTAATTTTAATTAATATTATTGAAGGTAAATCAGTAAAAGCTAATTTTATTTCAAATATAAAAACGATTGCCAGAAACAAAAATTTCTAATTTTTCATTGAAATTAAAATAATATATGTATGTATGCTCATACATACTTTTACTTTTTGAATATACCTGCTTCTATATGAAAGCCTATGTTAGTTAGGAAGCTAAAATTAATTTTGAAGTTCAATTTAAAATTCTAAAATTTGACTCGAATAGTCAAAGTTAAGTTTTTGGTTTGAAACCAAAATTATAGATAATCATTTACTATATTCGAAGATAAAACTAATTTTGGCGTGTTGAGTAATTCTAATAATCTAAGGGACATAGAAAATTCCTTATATACAATGTATATGATAATACAATAATCAAGCATAAATGAACAATCGAGACTACAAGCTTTATTTCAAAATTAATAAAAAATCAAAATCTACTCTTTATTTTATTAAAAAACAAACATAAAACCAATAAATTGGACTAGAATTTAAAAAAAATAATAAATTGGATATTCTCTGATTTCTAAGGCAAAATGGTACTTACATCTAATTATTTTACTTACAATACAAGTTACAACAATAGCTTGATTTTTCATTTTATAATAGAATAAACATCGTTTACGCCATTAAATTTTTTTCGCAGTTATTGAACTTATGAATAATATAAGAGTTACAATTGATACTAAATAGAATATCATTTACTCTAAATGTCTTAAATATCCTAATTACTACTTATTGCAGTTCACTTATTAGATGATGTATAATAAGCCAATCTATTTACATACAATCAGAACATGTTCATAAATATTTATAGACGAAGGTAGATATTTATGTTCACCAATTATTTCATTAATATATTTAAATCAATTTATCCATAAGCGATAATTATCATTAATAATTATACGTCTATATAGTAAATCTATATTTATACAGTAGCTCATGCGTTCAAAGTTCAACCCTGCTCTCTTGGTTAATTACAGGTTGCGCGTTACTATGAAATTGCGTTTGATAATTAAGAGATGAAGCAAATAAATAAGACGGTTCAGGAATATTTTAAAATTCCCTCATGTACAACTTATATTGTATTATGTAACTTTATCGACAGTGACTCAAATTGTGTCAAGAGATAAACATGTTCATGTTTAAATAACGTTAAAGAAAACAACTCTAATTGTATTTTTGTAATTAGCGAATTTATAGAAAAAGTTAATAACAATATTATAGATTATATAAATAATAAATATTATGATAATACTTGTGAATATCTTTGGTGTTTTACCAATTCGAGAATTATTCTCTTGATAAGTCTAGTTAAAGCTCTATAACTCTGCGAAATTTGCTTATATTGACAAAATAGATGATTTTTGATTACCTCAGTTAATATAAATTAGAATTTTGTGGAAATGATTTTTTGTGTAATTTAAGAAACTTTTTTTATTATTACATTAAATAAAATTGGATTTCGTAATTAAAGGACTATTTTATATTTTATGCAGTAGGGTAGACTGGGTACGGTTGTGCCAGGATACGATAGTGACAGTCGTTATAACAGCTAAGCTATACTGATTTTGAGATAGGGTTCAAAGGGAGAAAGTTGAAGTACGATTGTTCAAACAAGTTTCCATTATAGCAATGAGTCAGCGCCCTATATTGTCATGATCTGGAAACTGCATTGCTTTTATAGAGTTAAAAGTAAGTTTTTTTGTTGGAATTCACATTCACAAATGTTAATGGTACACAGATAATTTTGTTTATTTTTTGTAAGCTGAATATTAGTAGTTATTTACTAGCAAATAGTTTTTACCTATTGTTAGATAATTTATCTCACTCAGTCATAATGATGATTTGTTTTCAAAAGTACGCGTTAGGGACGTCGTGACAAATTTTAGGGTACGGTTGTGTCATGTATTTTTTATTTTTATTTTTATTTTTATTTTTATTTTTATTTTTATTGGCCTCGCTTGCTCGAGCATTTAGCCACCTACAACATATTTTAATTTCATTACAATATTTCAATTTCTTATATAAATCCTATTCTTCTTCCTATTTTTATATATCCTATCCTATTCTATGTACTCATCAACATAACATCATTCTTCTTTTTTCTTCTTTTATTATCTGTCATTATATCATATCTTCTATCTTCTCACATCTTCATTACTTCTATTCAATTTAATTTTTATTCTCAAACCTTTTTATATACGTTAAACTATTTTTAATACTATTTCAAACTATTTTTAACATTATTTCAAACTATTTTTTAACTTTTATTTCAAACTATTTTTTAACAGAATTTCTATATTATGCCGGGGATTCGAACTTCGAACCTTCGGCGCGTGAGTCGGAAACGCTACACATGAGCTAATTCCGCCACGTTGTGTCATGTATTTCTTGCATATTTTGGGTAAAGATTAAACAGATAAAAAAATCTAATTTAGCTAACTAAGAAAAAATACCAGAGAGAAAGGAAAAGGAAAATTCAATATAAGAAAAAAAAAAAGATTTTACAAAGAATTCTTATTAACTATGTTTAAAAAATTATGTTTTATTATATATTGTTATATTTTATTCAGAAGATTTGTTTAATTGTTTATGTTGTGTTGTGTTACATTTTATTGTTATTAATGATAATAAAAGATGTATGAACCATTCTGGTGTTTACACATATTATTTTTAACCTATTTTTATGCCTGTCGCACCCGTCCCGGAGGGGGTATTTTTTTCTTGTATTATTTGATTTCATAACTAATTCATCAAATTTGAAGACAGTGTTTAGCATTTCCACGTAAACAAAGGTTCAATTTACTTTTCTTTCAGCTAACTGGTGAATTAACAAAATAATATGATCAAAAAAAAAGTTGCACAACCTTACCCAGAGTACCTACCTCTACAAATTTATCGGTTGATATTTTATTTAATAGTGTTTTCTCTATAGTTTAAAATAGTGTGATCAAATAGAATATAGATATTAGAATGAGTATGGCGATTAAAAAAAAGAATCAAAACGCTTGTTCAAGATAAATTATTTTGGTTTAAAGATAAACAATACCAGGTTCACAATCAAGAAGGATTCTAAGCAAATCACAATTTAGAAGATATCTAAATAATTATTATCAATTAGTTCCTAAAAATAGAATAAAATAGAGAATGAAATATAGATAAATTGAAATGCATTTGTTCAGTATTATTAGTCCAGTATCAGAAGGTAAAGATAATTTAATCGTGCGTATAATGAAATTTATTCCATGAATACTTTACAGATAAACAATATAAACTAGTTTAATATTGAAAACCTAAAAAATGTAGCTTAATCTTTCGAGCATTTATTTTAAAATAAATGTAGACAAAGTCCTTAATTAAATTTCTTTCTCTTCATCTAAATCAAATGCTTTATTTCTACACTTGTATCATTAAAACCCTTAAGCACATAAAAAAATTCTATATCATCAAATTATATTTTACCCAGACCAATTGGTACTCACTTTGATTAACTTATCTCTGATCTCCCAGCTGAAAATTCCCGGATTTCTCCTCTTCAATTCGTCTATCCTACCCTCGACTTCGGGCGTAGCTACTCGGGGTTTGGAGCCTCCAATGACTCCCGGCCTGATGCTGCCGGTCTCCTGGTAGCGATTTAATATCTTGGAAACGCATCCATGAGATACTCGCAGTTGTCGCGATATTACGCAGGGACGAACTCCGGCAGCTGCCATTTCCACAATTTTCAAACGAATGTGATTAGGAAGAGGGCGACCGTTTATGAAAACACCTCCTAATTGATTCACTCGCCTTGACCTTTAAAATGAAAATTAAAATAAATTCTTTATCTCTTCAAATCGGGAAGATTGCTGTACATCTTTATATTATTATTTATTTTCAGATAATTTATTCACCATATTAAGTTTCCAAAATAAAATTTGCATTTTCAAGGCAAATATGAAAGCACTAAAACAACAATGCCAATTACCAATGCTAAACAATGTGCCATTAAAATAAAGTTGACGAAGGCTTTTTTAACACTAAACTGCCATGTGATGTGTTCTCACACTATCGTTTTATGACGTTATATTAAATTTGCCTATGACATGATATGAAAAACATCTATTAAATTTTTTATACGTAGCGTAATACTGCCATTGGCAGTTACGCATTGCGCATTAGCTATCGGCGACAAAGACTATATAATAATAAAGGGTAGTACTGCCCTAGAGCTGGTCTGTGAGTTGAAGTGAAGAGATTTCTCATTACCATTTCACACCGCAGTGCCCGAAATGGGCTATAAGAAATATTTTTGATCTGTGAAAATGGACATCGCTACTGCACGATATCAGGTTGTCTAGAGTGGAATTCCAACTTATGACCCGTCCACACAAGTCCCGATATTTATGCGAGAATAGTACGTTTATGATGTGTTCATAGTTTTGCACAAAATTTATCTATTTGATTGATTTGCAATACATCTTATATATTATATATATATATATATATATATATAGAATATATATACGCATGTGTATATATATACGTATGTGTATATATATACGTAGTGTATATATATATATATATATACGTATGTATATATATATATACGTATGTATATATATATACGTATGTATATATATATATATATATATATATATATATACAAGCATATATGCTTTGATATCCCTATAAGAATTAGATATGCCTTGAATGTGAGAAATAATTTCAATAAACATGATGAGAAAATGTTTAGGGTCGTCCTTCTCCTATGCTGATTAAACAGCAATTATTCTATTATTCGATCTTATCATTCCATTTATGTAAAAGTATATAGATAAAAATTATATTAATGATAAGATTAAAATAAAGATAAGTACCCGGATTGTATTCGAGCATTTAAAGTTAGCATTTATAAATTGTATTAATTGATTTACAAAATTGACAGACAAAAAATATATGTTTAATGAAAAAGTATCCTTAAAATCAAAACTATGATTAATGATTCTTATATAAAA
>NW_020538449.1:0-18473 GCF_003426905.1 Ctenocephalides felis
TCTGCAATTAAATAGCAATTTTAATTTTAGAAAAATGATATATAAAAACTATTTTACCTAAAAATTCAGGGATAGGGCGGCATTTTTGTCAGTGCCCCAGGGCGCCAAATTTCTAAATCCGCCCCTGCGTATTTATATGCACATAATATATAGAATTTATTTATATTAAATCTTGAAATATAAATATAGAGTAAGGTTTTTGAAATGAGAACAACTTAAATGCAAAATATAAAGTACTACATTACATTGTAATACATTTAAATAAGTAATACATTTTGTGCATAATAAATACATATTTTAATTAAATATTTCTTTCACGTGCATTATTATGAGTTTAGTACATTATCAAATAATACGCTTATAGTTATGGGTAACATTATCATTCTCTAAATGGATTAGGTACATCATTTATTAATAATATTTTTTAAATTATATTTTTTGAATGTCTGTCAACAGTGTCTAGTCTAGGTATATTCTTTTGGCAAGAGGTAACGTTGTGTTTAATGCATTAATCCTATTTTTTATTATAACAACTATTGTCCTTAATGACAAAAGGAATATATTCATATCGAAAGTTTACAAATGAATTTAATCTGGCTTTTCCAAAGCCCGAAATTCCCTAAATTAACCGTTAACATCTTAGTTGCAAAATAAAACCTATCATGAATGCAATGGTATAGAAAAACACATATAATTTCTTTTCAAATAATTATGTAACAATAAGAAAATGAGAATCAATTTCAAATCAAAACACTTTAATATTATTTTATATAAAAAATGAATGTTTAAATGAAATTAAAACGAACTAAATATTTATAATTCATTTAATATTTAATTTATAAAATATTTAAAATTTGTAAGTATTATACTTACTTTTTTCTATATAATGCAATAAATTGTTAAAACTATAACAAAATTATAATACTTTCGCAAAAGTCACTTTTAGGTCAATCAGCTTATGCGGCCTCTTTTATTGCTGCCTAATTTAAGTGCGGCCTCTAACGGCAAAAAGGTTCCCCACCTCTGGTCTATACTCTAGAAGAAATATTTATAATCTATTGATAATAACGAATGAATAAGATATGTGTGCTGGACGAATTTTCTAAGAAGGTCTTATGTCTTATGCAAACAGTTCGAACTAACATGGATAAGTTCTGAGAAATCCGAGTCCAAATCTATAAAATGTTTGATTTTTGGCAATTTTATTAATTTTTATCATTTTTCGTACTGTAAAATAATGATAATTATTTATCAAAATGTAATATTTAGACTATAATTTTAGATGTATACTTTTTATTTTGGCATTGAATTATTTTCATTGAAATCAAGTGAAACATAAATATATTTATTCGATATTTATATAAAACATATAATTAAAATATGCATTAAAAATCATATTGTCTATAAATAATATGTCATTTTATAAATAGTATTTATTACTTTGGTGCTTGATATGGGTATTAATTTGTATTAAAATATATTCTTTCTGACAAATAGTTAAAAACTTGTTATAATTTTCAAAATTATTTGACATTTCATACTTCAAAAATTAATTCACTCGCATCATAGCGTTTTGTTTATTATACTTTTGTCATGTCAAATACGTCAATATTTATTTATATATAAAAATGGATCGCAAAATGTGTTGGTAAGCGCATAACTCAACAACGCCTGGACCAATTTTGCCAATTTTTTTTTAAAATGTTCGTTGAAGTCCAAGGATGGTTCTTACGGCGAGAAAAAAAAAACGAATAATTGCCTGGAAAACCCTAAAAACAGCCCTTTTCTTCTTTAATCGAGTAGGCAACGCAATTTGTAAAAAAAAACAATGATCTATGTCATGACATTTTGTGTAGTTTTTGATAATCTAATTTTGAATATATTTATATAAACATAGAAATATCTTTCTATTAATTAAGCTATATATATTGACAGCCAAAAACATTGATGTAAATTAATTAAATTTCAAAATTCAAGAACAAATTACAGGCGAATCAGCTGATTCGGCAACTAACCAAGACGATCCACCGGAGTTTTTAAACTCGCTGGATTTGCTAGGATTGTCACCTCACAATCTTCAATTAAAGGTTGGATCGGCAATTATAATGTTGCGAAATATCGACCAACTATATTCAAAGTTTCCAGTGCGTTTATCATTAAGTGTTTGTGGTATTAATTTAGAAAACCCATGTTTCTCACATAGAAAATTGTATGTTGTTTGTTCCCGTATTGGAAAACCATCAGATTTGTTTGTCTATGCGCCAGGTAATCAAACAAAAAACATCGTTTATCACAAAGCACTACAATGAAAATTGAACTGATTTTTGAATTATGATTTACATTATTAAAATTACTTACTTTTAAATGCTTATAGTGTTTTATTTAATTATTTTTAATTCACACCGAATTATTACCAGGGTGAGGGATCTGTTCAGGATAATTTTTTGCAAAGAATAGAAAACAGGTAGGCACAAAACACCGCCAGATTACAATTTTTTTTGACAGGACAAAGTCTGTCGGGCCGGCTAGTTTATTATAAATTTATAATTATTTTAAGTGATCAATGAATATATTATATGCTTGTTAAATTCATAAAAAAGTGCAAATTCAACACGGGAATATTGTGGAAATAAATATTTTTTTACATAAAGATCTGATTTTTGACATTTGCATTTCATTTCAAATTAATTATAACTGTCAAAATATTTTCTTTTGGATCGAAATTTAATATAATATGATATAATATTTAGTTTGTCTAGTTTATTTTTGTCAGATTGCAATGATACCTTCAGATTGTACTATTCCATTTAAGAGGTTACAATTTTCTGTATGATTAACGTTTGCGATGGCAATCAAAATTTATCTCAACTCATATAATAATAATATTTTATTTTAATTACACAAATTTCTTTACACTTCGATAATTAATTCCAACGCATGATGCAGGTGTTTTGTTTATTTTAATTTTGTTTATGTCATTTTTTTTTAAATTAATGAATAAATCAGGATTCAGTCTAAATTAACAGATCAGTATCTTCATCTGAATATACAATTTTTTATATAAATATTTGATTTTTTACATTTTCATTTAATTGAAAAATAGTGAATGTCAATTTCATATATTCAATATGCAGTATATTTGTAAATGTCAAAATATTTCCTTTTTGGTCAAAAATTAATATATAATATTTATTTTACAATATTGTGTTGTATCTATAATTTGTTCGGCAATATAACTTGGAATAATTAATTTATTTGTTTCTTATTGAAGTCGTTAAACATTTTTTTGTGAAATGTCAAATTTTTGTTTATGATTAATTTTAAATTCAATATGTCGCTTTTTTATTGTGATCTCTGATCTATAAGGTTTTGATGAAGTTTTGGTATCCGAAATAATCCGTAAATCTATTTATATAATTATTTTCATAAATTTTGACAAATGACATTTGACGATTTTCATGTCAACATTTATTCAAATTTATAAACATTGACTTTTAATTAACTTCCCGTAGGGTAAGTTATTGTAATGGGCCGAAAATCGGAATTGAAAATTTTTACATTTCTCGACGTTTTGAAGGTTTCTGAACGTTTTGGCATACCTCAGAAAAAATGGATGTGTGTGTGTGTGTGTGTGTATGTATGTATGTATGGATACAAATTTCCAGTCACGTTTTAGGGCGCACGGATCAACCGATTTGAATGGTTCAAAAAACATTCGATTCCTATTGATAGGGAAAAGAGCTGATTAGTTTTTGGCAAAGGCAGGTCCAGCCGTTTCGGAGATACGGAGCAAAGAGTGCAGAAAATAGAAATCGAATTTTTGAGCAAACGGAGTATCCGATTTGAATGATTTAAAAAACATTCAATTAGTAATGATTGGGAGAAGAGTTTATTAATTTTTGACAAAGGCAGGCCCAGCCATTTCGAAGATACGGAGCTAAATATGTAAAAAATGGCAGTTTTTGAGAGAACTAAGCGTCCGATTTAAATGATTCAAAGAACTTTCTGCTTGTCTTAACAAAATAATTGATTTTGGAAAAAAAAATTTGTTCCATTTTTTTTTTTTTTTTTTTTTATTTAGTTTTTTGTATATCGAAAATATTTCAGATTTTATTTTTAATTCTGACTATAGTTCTAATATACTTTACAAATAATTTCAACTCTGCAATTCGGTTTATATAATTCTTATAAATATTAGACAATGTTACAATATTTATAATAATCTATTTGAAAACATTCAGTATTCCTCGAACATTTCGTTACGGTACGGGAAGTTCCAGCAATTTGCCTTAAGGCACGATGCCATAATTGCCTCAAGGCAGAATTCCGCTTACAGCTAGTTAGATTTAAAACTATAAATTGTGATTTTGAATATAGCATTTCATCTAATTTGGATATAAATGTTGGATATATCTATATATGTACATGTTTTTGAATTATATTTTCTGAACTGTCAATTTTTGTTTTTCAAAAATCATAAATCTTTTTTTCTCAAATTTTCCATAAATTTTGACATTTGTCATTTTAGTGTTTTGTTTTTTTTTGCCATTTTCTGTCAAAATTTTTTGAAAATATTTATTTTACAATATTGTTTTGTATCTATAATTTGTTAGGCAATATTTTCTGTAACATAACTTGTAATAATTAATTTATTTGCGTCTTATTGAAGTAACTCGTTAAACATTCTTTTTTTGTGAAATGTCAAAATTTTGGTTATTATTATTTTTAAATTCAAGTGCCGCTTTTTATTGTGATCTCTATTGTATATTTAGTTTTTATTGTGAGTACACACTTTCATAAATAGTTGAACTTTGGAAATACAAAAAAAAAAGAAAAACTAGTGGTGTATGTGTAGAATTTATGTTGAAAGTTTATGTGAATAATAATACAACCGTTTATGCAGAAGGATAAAAACAGACTGACTGATTATATATTCTTTAACTAAACACATTCATAACAAACATTATTAACAATCACTTGTTTTTATATAAAACAAAAGACAAACATATATACATAAACATAGTAGACACAGAGCGTTTAATATTAAACTTCAACACCCCCACTATACTAAACAACTTGTGTACTCATACCTAACTGCTTTAAAAACTTCAAATGTTTATGAACACTTAAGCTCTTCGTGAATATATCAGCAGGCATATCATTTGTCTGCATATACTTTAGATCGATCACACCATCTGCAATTGCTTCCCTGATGAAATGATGTCTCACATCAATGTGTTTTGATCTTTTGTGGAAAACTGGATTGTATGAGAGTTTTTGTGCTGACTTGTTATCATTGTAAATACGTACACTCTCATTTACATCCGTTAACTCCATTAACAAATTTTTTAAGCATATCGCTTCTTTGGAAGCATCCGATATTGCCATGTACTCGGCTTCTGTACTTGACAATGCTACAGTTTTCTGTTTAGAGCTTTCCCAAGATATAATACTATTGGAGAATTTGAAACAGAAACCTGTGTACGATTTTCTATCAACGTTGTCACTTGCCCAGTCTGCATCAGTATATCCTACTAGATTCTCTGAATCCTTCTTAAATTTTAAGCCATACTTCTTAGTGCCCTGCAAATACTTTAGCACCCTCTTTGCACTTTTGAAGTGACTGCTGTCATAGCAATTGTTAAATTGGCTAAGATAACTCAGACTATACGCAATATCAGGTCTTGTCATAACAGCTAAATACATTAGACTTCCAATGAGTTGTTGATAGGGTAACTCCTGTTCAATTTTACCTGAAGACAATTTCAAATCACTTTCCATAGGTGTACCTGCTTGTTTGCAATCTTGCATATTGAATTTATTTAGTAGTTGATCTATATACCTCTCCTGATCCAATATTATACTACCATCTTTTTCATAATTGATCCTGATTCCTAAGCAACATTTGGCTTTACCTAAATCTTTGATTTTGAACTTTAAATTCAATTCGGTCTTCAATTTACTATTTTCAGCTATATCATTTGAAAAAACGAAAAAATCATCAACATACAATGCTATTACAGTCATAGTATTATTATTACCTTTTATAAACATGCATGGTTCATACTTAGATTTTCTGTAACCCAGCCCAAGTAAAACTGTCTCAACCTTTTGATACCAAACTCGAGACGATTGTTTCAAACCATATACAGCTTTGTTTAATTTCAATACTTTGCTACTGTTATCTCTATAGCCATCTGGTTTCTTCATATATACCAATTCTTTCAAATGTCCATTCAGAAAAGCTGTTGTGACGTCTAAATGCGTTATGCTTAATCCTAATCTCACTGATAAAGCCATTAATAATCTTAAGGTTGAATGCCTAACGACTGGAGAAAAAGTCTCATCATAATCTACACCATACTGTTGAGTGAAACCTCGAGCTACCAACCGAGCTCTATATCGTACTTGGTTTTCAGTATCTACTTTTCGTTTAAAAACCCACTTGCAGTCCACTATACTACAGTTTTCTGGCATATTCACTAACTCCCAGGCCTTATTTTCCTCGAAAGATTTTAATTCTTCAGCTATAGCGTCCATCCAATATTGCTTGTCTGGTCTTGACATTGCTTCCTTAATTGTTTTTGGTTCTTCCATTGGAAAGTTGTTACACGCGTATGTGACATAATCATCAAACGTTTTCTTCTTTCTTGTTCTTTCAGACTTTCGTATTTCTATAATATTTTGTTCATGATCACTGCCAGCATTTTGATCCTTTTCTTCAGTTACAGGCTGCATTTCATTAACCCCCACTGAAACACTGTTCTCTACTGGTTCTATTGGGTTCTTGCTAGGCTCGTCGTCAATAGTTTCCATAATAACTACATTTCTACTTGTGGAAATTTTATTTGTGACTGGATCAAATAATCTATATCCTTTAACGTTGTCTGCATATCCGATCAAAATCTTTCTAACAGATTTTCTGTCCCGTTTTGATCTTTTCTGCTTCGGTACATGATCCATTACAACGCTTCCAAATATCTTAATGTGACTAACATCAGGTTTTTTCTTCCACCATAATTCAAAAGGTGTTTTTGTTAGATCACTTGTTACACTTCTGTTCTTCAAATATGCTGCTGTATTAACAGCCTCTGCCCAGAACTTTTTATCTAACTGACCATCAAATATTAGACATCTGGCCTTTTCTACCAAAGTCCGATTTAGTCTTTCAGCAATCCCATTTTGTTCAGGTGTATATGGATTTGTTCTTTGATGAATAATACCATTTTCTTTCAAATACTCCTGAAATACTTTATTACAATATTCGCCACCGTTATCAGTTCTTAGTGTTTTAATTGGCATACCCTGTTGCTTTTCAACGACAGCCCTAAACTCTTTGAAGCAACGAAGAACTTCATCTTTTGACTTTAAAAAATAAACAAAACACATCTTTGAATAGTCATCTTGAAAACTCAAGAAATATCGCGAACCACCTATAGATAACTGTTCCATTGGACCGCAAACATCAGACTGAACTAATTCCAGAACTTTTACTGCTCTTGAACCTTTGTGTTTGAATGGCAATCTAGTTTGCTTTCCTTCACAACAAACTATACAATTATTTATGTCTGATGTTGCCTTCTCGGATATGGTGAGTCCTTTCACCAAGCCTTTACTCAATTTACACAAATCTGTTTTATTTATATGTCCTAACCGTCTATGCCATAAATTTCCTGACTTAGGATCTGTAACTAACAAACAATTAATATTATTTATCATGAGTTTATATACTCCACCTGTAAGTACCGCCACTGCAACCAAAGTGTTATTTTTGCTATAAATTTTGCATTTATTATCATTGAAAACAACCCTGTTACCCTTTCTGGTAAGAGCGCTAACAGATAATAAATTTGCTGACAATTGTGGTACATAATGAGCATCCTGTACTTCAACATCATAAACTTGACCATAAACCGCTGTCCTAAGAGAAACGCTGCCACAAGACACTACCTTCAATTGCATATTGTTAGCTGTCCTTACTTCCTGCACATCAGGTTTCTTGTTGTATTCTCTTAAATTGTTATTGTCATTCACAAGATGAATACTGGCTCCAGAATCAACATACCAATCTGTTTTATTATAACTACCAGTTGAAAAAACTCTGTTAAATTCATTTTTATCAGGCTCATTATTCACATTATTGAAACGACATTTATTTTTATAATGACCAAGTCTTTTGCATTTAAAACACCTAACTTCCTTTTTAGTATCAAAATTGTTGGAGTTTGAAACTTGGCGCTGCTTGTACCTGCCATTTTGTTTTGCTACAAAGGCGCTCTCATCATTATTAACTGCAACATCGTTGCCTATATCCAGCAGCTTCGTTTTTATTGTGTCCGTTGTAATGGCTATACCGGAATACTCAATCGCCATAATCATCGGCGAAAACTTTTCCGGCAATCCTGCCAAGAGCAAAGAGCCTATCCACTCATCATCAATGTTAAATCCCGTTCCCCTCAATCTCTGCCCTGTTTCTATTATTTGATTGACATATGAGCTCATGGATTCACAATTAATTAATCTAGTAGAAATTAATGTCCTTAAGAGATTAATCCTTCGAGTGAAGCCTGAATCACTATACATCGCCTTTAATTTTGACCATAGCTGGGCTGAGGTTTTTGTTTCTTTTACATGTACATATAAACTTGTATCTAATGTTAATATCAATTTTGCTCTTGCCTTTTTATCCTTGATCACATCAATTTCTGCCTCGTGCTTTGGCTCTACAATGCAATGCATTAAGCACGACCGAAACTAATAATTTTTCTCCGGAATTCTTCAATTTATTTGTCAGCAAAAGTTGGGGCACGTAAATCGATCGCTTCCAGCATAAATCACTTCGGCAAACAAATACGCGGACGAGAGACACTCTTCTCTCTCGCGAGAGAAAAGGAATGACAGAGATATTTGTAGGAAATTTAATCATTATTACACGGGCCATAATAATTCTGCACATATATAATTTTACATTATTATTAATATCATCGTTAGTGCTCCGCCCGGAGCAATTTTCACGGGACATTTGTTCGCAACTTGTTACTTTTCCATCAATTCCTGTCCATTATTTACCGAACATTATCGAATATCGCCCTTGATCCCGAATAATTCTCGGAGTACCCCATACGGGAAAGTACCACGGGCCCAGACTTGGCCCAGGCTTGGCCCAACTATGTACAACTCTGGGCCAAGCTTGTAAACTAAGCTTGGCCCAGCATTGGTAGAAATCTGGAGTGATAACGATGGGCCAGGCTTGGTTGCCATGACTAAGCCAGGCTTGGGCTAGGCTCGATTACCACGACTGGGCCATGGTTATTTGCCATGACAGCGCCATCCTTAATTGCCACGACTGGGCCGGGCTCGGTTTCCGGAATGCAAATTAAATTATTTTTATTCTATAGACAAAAATGTAAGAGCTTATGAATTGGACAATGACGTTTATTGAACTTAAATAATCGGAATTAAAACGGACATTGTCTAATATTAAAATTTAATATAAGAGGTGTTCAGAATTTTAGTTATAATTAAAATTCTTTTTCCTTTCAAAAGAACCACAAAAAAGAATTCTTTTTCCTTTCTGCCATTTTTTGCACTTTTATCTTCGTACATCCAAAACGATAGGACCTGCCTTTGCCAAAAACTTTGTTTTTTGAATGATTCAAATTTGACGAAAAATTGTATCCACACATACATACAAACACCCACACATCCATTTTTTCTAGGTATGCCAAAATGTTCCGAAGCCCTGAAATGTAAAGATACGCAAAAAAAATCCATTTCGATTTACGGGACGTCAATAATACTAATAATAGTAGATACACATTGACAATAACTTACTTTTTATTTATATTTATAGTTAAATTAGTTAAATTTTATTATTAATAATACGTAATTAAATTACGTCCGCTGAGCATGTCCACCACCTTCTCTGTCTATTATTCGGTAACGATTGATATTTTGTCATAATGAATTCTGAAACAATAATAAACAACAACAATAATAATAATAGTTAATAAACAAATATTTAAATAAAACAATAACTTACCATAATTTTGTAAGGTTCAGTTTCTCTAAAACTTTTTTCCTCGCCTTTTATTTTACGTCCAAACCCACTGTATTGCAGCTGAACTTTTTGTTTTATACATTTTCCATTATTTTATGAACATCTTTGACCGATCCACTAAAACTCAATATCACAAATAACTGACTGAAGCAATATCACACTTTCGTCGGATGTCGGCCTAAGTGCCGCCCGTAGCGGCGTCTCAAAGCGTCAGAGGCACAAGCCTCTAAGCACGCGTCTTCTATTCTTAAAATTATTTCGCCACTGGTACACATTTAATACACCTTTGCATTTTATTTAATTTGTTTAAATAATATTGAAATTAGAACGTGACGGAACAAATATATCTATGATATAATTTATTTTTATAAACAAAGTTTGTCAGGTTGAAATTTTATTTAACAAATCAATATTAAATTGCCAAATATTATCAAAACATACTAAACATAAAAGTTTTAATTATGTTTGTGATAATATCTTACAACGATATAAACGTTTTTGCGCTACTAATAGAATATATATCGTGATGTTTTTTTTACAAACGCGATATTACTTCTATATTACTTTTGGTATATTATTAGTTTGAGATTAGTGAACATTAGATAAATCGAGTCAGAAAAAATATGGAATTTATAGAAAAGTTTAAAGATTTAACTAATATTGAATTTGAAGTATTTAATACGTAAAAGTTATTTTATCATATACTTTTTATTATATGCAGTAGCGGCGCTAGGTGACTGCCGACGGCCTCGCAAAAGGCTCCGGAAAATTTTTAATTATTTAAAGTTTAGTTAATTTTTATACTAATGTGCGAGTAAAGAAGGTGATTAATGATTTACGGGCACTATCATATTACTGTCTTATATTTTATAGACGCTATCTAATATCGTCTGTCAACAGTGTAGATTAATCTAAACAACTTCGCCCGTGCTAATTCTATGATTGTTTATATTTGTGTATTTCTTATGTGAGCACCTTGAAAATATTGTTCTTCTTGGAATAAATACGAGTTGGTATCTTAACGTATCCAAACAGTAATTAAATATTCGAGGAATGAAAATAATCAATGATCAATAAAAATTTATCAATTAGATAATACTAAAAACTCTTAATTTAAAAATAATCATGGTTTCACACCGTCAACACAAGCAATATATTTTTTGAATCATTCTATTGGAATGATCAGTTTTTTTCAAAAACTGCATCACCAAATTGATAACCTTTTAGAATTTTTTTGCCTCTCCGAAACCGCTGAACCTGCCTTTGACAATTCTCCAACACGAATCGAATGTTTTTTAAATCATTTAAATTGGTTGTTCCGCTCCGACATCGTCGACAAAAAAATTAAAGATTCTTAAAAAAACGACATTTAGACATTTCCAACCAATTTTGAAAATTAAAAACGAAAAGTTTCGAAAGTTTACAGTTGGCGATCGTGCTGAATAGTTTTTCGTAAAGATCGGCCGTACCGTTTCTCGTAATTTATTGTAAAAATCTTTATTCAAAAAAACTTCGTATAGAGATAAAAATTATAGTCTCATCTAACATACATTTTATGGAACTACGATTTATTTAACACATTTTCATTATATTTTCATTTTGTCTTCAGAATTACTTGATGATCGAAAAAACAAAATGTTTGCTAATCAAATGATTTGGAAAAAAAAAAAACAAACTTCTTCGGAATAATTATTTAATGTTCAGTGTTTTTCTAATAGCTGGAGAAACAAACCATTTTTGCTGAAGAGTTGTTTATTTTAACTTGTATAACTTTTGTCTATTTCAATTGGTGTATTTATCTGATTAAAAATCAATATCATTTACAGTTATAGTAATCGCAAAAAAATCGAAAATGAAAAATTTCATATGTCTTTACATTTTATATATTAAGACGTTCCAAAAATACAGGGCAAAAAATGCCAAACTGATTACATTTTTAGGAAGGCAGGTCTAGCGGTTTTGGAGATGCAATAAAAGTAGTAGAAAAAAGCCATTTGGCGAACAAAAATGATCAATAGACATATGCACATCAAATTATCAGATATTTTATAAAGATTTTAATAAGTACAAATTTTGTTTACATTACTACGCGTTCCGTACCAATGTATTATAATAACCGTTAGACTGCAACGCGGCATTTACGCGCTTCGATATTTCATCTCTAAGCAGGTGTTGTACCATTAGCGTAGAAATTAATAAATATACATTTAGTTCAGAATAGTTGAAACACTTAGCAATCTTTATAACATGGTTTATTCACAAAATAAAAATATAGAGTTGAAATTAATAATTTGTTAACGATGTGTATCTTATGGCGGTCCAAATCAGAGAGAGTTAGTCGGCTTCCTCTTTCCAATAACCTGACGTCCTGGGTTGCCATAGCAGTCATGAGTGTCCTTCCCAAAGCCTCGTGTACAGGGTTGCCAGAGCAATGACATCTGTCCTTTCAAGCTTCAGGACCATAGATAAAAGAAGAGTATGTTCGGGACGGTGAACAATAAATGTCAGATGGCACAACACAGCTAACGCAACGTGATTGCTTTGAAAAAAAGCAATTCGAAATCTTCAACAAAATATTTCGAATTTAAATAAAATTCAATTTCTCTCACTTTTCAAAATTTTATAGCTTTCCAAAATTTAAATTATGGCACGAAAAAGTATCAGCAATTTGCCGTAAGGCAAGATCCATGCCCCCTAGTCAACTTGCAATGGTAAAAAAGGGGGGCCTCGCAAACGAATTTCGCCGACGCCCACGCGTGGTTCTAGCGCCGCCAATGATTACATGTTTAATTAAATTTAAACAATTAACTTTATAAAGAAGGAGACGTATCCAAGTTATTATTAAATTCTCGTAGATTACACGAGTCTGTATCACTAAGATCATTATCCTCATTTTTAAAACTGATTGTTAGCACTCATTTGATTATTGACACCTTTCCTGCTAATAATTGGATTAGTTTCTTTATTTAAAACTTTTGTTTTTTTTATTTAACGCACGCCACCTTTGAACTCTTTAGACGAGATTACTTTAAACGGCAATCAATAATAAAAACAAATATGACTTCGAGACTAGTCGTGAAAAATTGACGGACTGCATAACACACGATGTATAAGCGTAGTTTACAGACTGAGCATCGATACTATAAGCCGTTTACAACAGCCAAGTATGGCTGACGACTGAGCGTTAAACCAAAATACTCGAATCATGCCGTAAATAACCGAACGTACGACAATCTAGGTCCAAGTCTGGGTAATCATTGGCATGGCCAAGGCTGGGCTACCCAGTCTTGGACCAAGCTTGGATAATCATTGAACGGCGAAGGCTGGGTTAGCCAGTCGTGGCCCAAGTCTGGGTAATCATTGGCATGGCCAAGGCTGGGCTACCCAGTCTTGGACCAAGCATGGATAATCATTGAACGGCCAAGGCTGGGTTAGCCAGTCTTGGACCAAGCATGGATAATCATTGAACGGCCAAGGCTGGGTTAGCCAGTCGTGGCCCAAGTATGGTTAATCTTTGACATGGCCAAGGCTGGGTTACCCAGTCTTGGCCCAAGTCTGGGTAATCATTGAACGGCCAAGGCTGGGTTAGCCAGTCGTGGCCCAAGTATGGTTCATCTTTGGCATGGCCAAGGCTGGGTTAGCCAGTCTTGGCCCAAGTCTGGGTAATCGTTGGCATGGCCGAGGCTGGGTTAAGTAGCCCGGCCCAAGCCTGGCCCAATACTGGTATGCCGAAGCTAGGTTTCCCATTACTGGCCCAAGCTTGGCCCCTTTGTCAAGTCTGGCGGTTTCCTGCATGGGACATCCGATGGCGGTGGCGGCGAGCTCGAGTAAAAACTTTTCCTCGAGTCCACATAAAAACCATATCCTTGAGTGTAAATCTTTTGAAAACACATTTAAATAACTCGCTCTCTCTCTCGATGTTTGCACAAAAAGGAGTCGAGCTATTATTGACTAAGGGAAAGTCGGGAAATTCGGGCAAGACCGAGGAATACACCGCAAATCCCATATCAAATAACACATACGAACAAACAAGCAAACCGGGGTAAAGGTAAAGGATTTTTTTGCTAACTGCTGTCGAATTTCAAATTTTTGAAATGTTAATAGTTCATATATAAAATTTCCTGATTTTTGTGCATCAGTATTTACCTATTTTGTTAATTAGAGAAATGCTGTCTAATTTTATATTGAGCAACGTAATCCTTCTGTACTGTTTATAGCAACTTTAATAATAACATAAAATTCATTTTCAAATTGTTTTTTTTCCAAATTCATATATATATATATATATATATATATATATATATACAGGGTGCCCCAGAACTTAACGTCAAGCCGAACTGTGGCACAATATGCGAGAGAGAAACATTTATCCTATCGTGTATCCGTTATCGTGTTGTTGTTAGATTTTTTAACTTCCCGTGGGACAAGTTATTGTAATTGTCCAAAAATCGAAATTAAAATTTTTGTATTTCTCGACGTTTTGAAGGTTCTGAACATTTTGGCATACCTCAGAAAAAATGGATGTGTGTGTGTGTATGTATGTATGGATACAAATTTCCAGTCACGTTTTCGGGCGCACGGATTAACCGATTTGAATGGTTCAAAAAACAATCGATTCCTATTGATAGGGAGAAGAGCTGATTAGTTTTTGGCAAAGGAAGGTCCAGCAGTTACGGAGATAAAGAGCAAAGAGTGCAGAAAATGGAAATCGAGTTAGTAATGATTTATTATTTATTAGTTTATCAGATTTTGGCAAAGGCAGGCCCAGCCATTTCGAAGATGCGGAGCTAAATGTGCAAAAATGGCAGTTTTTGAGAGAACTAAGCGTCTGATTTGAATAATCCAAAGTACTTTCTACTTGTCTTAACAAAATAATTGATTTTGGACAAAAAAAATTTGTCTCAACTTTTTTTCAATTTTTTTTTCAAAAATTTTTTTTTTTGTATATCGAAAATAATTCAGATTTTATTTTTAATTCTGACTAAAGTTCTAATATACTTTGAACAAATAATTTCAACTTTGCAATTCAGTTTATATAATTCTTATAAATATTAGACAATATTACAATATTTATAATAATCTATTTGAAAACATTCAATATTTCTCGAACATTTCATTACATTACGGGAAGTTCCAGCAATTTGCCTTAAGGCACGATGCCATACACCCAACTAGTTTTATTATAAAACTGTCAAGTATTTTACCATTTTACTCTGTTTTTTCAGATGCAAAATTTGTGAAGCTATTTTGAATATTATAAGTTATTATTCTTTTAATATTAATTATGAATAAGCTTGATAAGAGCCTGAAATAATATCTATTATTATTGATTACGGATTGCTTATGAATAAATAAATAAATAAATGAATAAATACTGATAAAATGCGCCAACTCTTGATGAAACTTGTCAATCTATATTAGCAATTTTTTTAAAAAAAGATTAGTCGACCAAATTTAAAAATATTGAATTGATAATTCAACAAAAAATCATAATTCGTGAAAACTTGAGACAAATGTATCATTATTTTTTACTGTGTTCCTTGAAATGATATATTCGCGGTTTCAAAGCCTGAATGTGCAAAAGTAATAAAACTTAACCGCAATAACCAAAAAGCATCCTTAAATTCTTCAAAGCTCTAGGTTGCACTTAAAAGCTCATAACTTCCAAACAACGCGAGGTATTTTTTTCTAACTTAGTTCAAGACAGTTACGACCAATATTAAAACTTCGTTCCGGCTTGACGTTGAGTTCTGGGATACCATGTAAATCTATATATATATAAATCTCGTGTCACGATGTTGGTTCGCGATGGACGCCCAAACTACTGGACCGATTTTGAATTTTATTGGATCATCGTGTGCATATATATCCAACTTAGGTTATAGGAAATTTTGAAAAGTAAATTTAAAATATAAATGCATAATTTTTATAAATTTCAAAAAATTTTGACAGAAAATGACCAAAAAAAAACAAAACACTAAAATGACAAGTGTCAAAATTAGAAAAAAAAAATTGACAGTTCAAAAATATAATTCAAAAACATGTACATATATAGATATATCCAACATTTATATCCAAATTATGCAATGCTATATTCAAAATCACTGTATATAGTTTTAAATCTAATTAAAAGTCAATGTTTATAAATTTAAATGAAAGTTGACATTAAAAAAACGTGAATTGACATTTGACAATATTTATAAAAATTATTAGATAAATAGATTTATAATTTATATTTATTTGATTTGCTTACGAAATTAGTTTGGATACCAAAACTTCCTCAAAACATTATAGATCACAATAAAAAAACGACATATTAAATTTAATATTATTAATAAACAAAATTTTGACAGTTCACAAAAATTGAATTTTTGACGACTGCAATAAGAAACAAATACATTAATTATTCAAAGTTTTGTTATAGTCAATATTGTAGATACAAAACATTATTGAAAAATATATTATATCACATTATATTAAATTTCGACCAAGAAGGAAATATTTATTTTATTTTATATTTTCTATAAATTTAGATACATTTTGACAGAAATTTACTAAAAAAAAAAACAAAACACTAAAATGACAAATGTCACTATTTACGGATTTATGATTTCTGAAAAAAATTGACAATTTTAAAAATATATTATTTTTACTTATGAAAAAGGAACAGATGTATTATAATATATCCAACAGTTATATCCAAATTAGGCAAAATGCTATATTCAAAATAATAGTAATATATAACGTTTATAGATTTAAATAAATTTTGATAGTTGTAAAAAAAAAAAAGTGAAATGTTATTTATCAATATCTATGGAATGTATTAGATGAATAAATTTATAATTTATATATTTGGTTTGCTTAACATATTAGTCCGGATACTAACACGTCCTCAAAACAGAATAAATCAGAATGAAAAAGCGACATATTGAATTTAACTTTAATTATAAACAAAATTTTGACAGGTCAAAAGAATTAATATGTTTAACGAATTCAAATAGGAACACATACATTAATTATTCCAACTTATATTACAAATCAAATTTAAGATACAGAATAATAAAATTTATCAAATTTAAATAAATTTGGACGGTTACGAATTAAAAAACAAATGCCGAAAATGACGTTCGTTAAATTCCGGGAAATTTATGAATAAATTGATTTATGATTAAGATTTTATTTGCTTAAGTTGTTCATTCAGGTAAACATAAAAAAATTAATATAAATCATGATTGAAAACTGAATATTATATCATATTATATTAAATTTCAAAGTGCTAAAAATCAAACACATAAATTGGACTCGAATTCCTCAGAACTTTATCCATGTTAGTTACAGGGATAGTATGAATATCAATTATAGTCGGAAATTTATATTCATAAGCGTTTGTAAGTAATCACAAATTTTAAAAAAATGCATTGAAATCGATGAGTGTCTAATCATGGAAAATTTGAAAGAAAATATTAAAAGCTTATAGTATAAGGAGTTCTCAATAGTGTGACCAATAGGTATGTGAAAAAACCAGACTAAAGCAGAAATAAAGCATCGAGAAAACATATTTAAATGTTAGCTAAGGTAAATAGGACGTAATACAACAAATAAGATATAAAAAATTAATAAAAATCACTTGGTATTCATTATACATTTTGTAATATACTCATTTATTCAAATATATATTTCAGTTTATTTATTATTTAAGGTAAAAAAAAAACACTTTAGTCAATAGTATTGATCCATCATATTCAATTTTAATTCCGATTTTATTTATTTTTGGATTGATATGAATTTTCTATAACAAAGGTTTCAAATTTGGTTGTCAAACGGATTCAAATTTAATAAGGGACGAATTAATAATCAGACGAATTTTAATAAGGGCCGTTGCAACGCAAGGCTGGGTATGCTATATATATATATATATATATATATATATATCATATATTATAACTGAGTGACTGTATACTCAAAGTGCGCGTAAATAATGAATTCCTATAAAACAAAACTCAAGTAATTTGAAACCTTTATTGTGCAGAAAACTCATACCAGCTTAATTTGGATGATTAATATCTTTGCTCCGGCATCGCAGAGTGCCGTCGAAAATAATATTATTATCGACGTAGTCGAAAACCTAATTCATTCATTTATTGAACGTAATAATATTAGAGCATTTTTCGCATGAACATGAAGCATGGTAACTTTATCAGATAATTAAGTTAAAAATGTATCAAGATAATTTAAGGGGGTAGTCTAGTGTAGAGGCAAAAACTTCAGGTCATTTTAAAATCATTTTAAAAAAGCAATCAATTTGTGTCTACTATCATTTTTTTATAATTAACACGTGTCCTTGCCCACGATTGCAACTCTCCTAGTATCTGAAATCGAAGAAAAAGATTGTTAATCTAGAATGATGTCGCAA